>NC_090447.1:466206175-466321175 GCF_031143425.1 Pleurodeles waltl | reverse complement strand
CCTAAATATTTGTAAGACTGGTCAGAGACAAGTTCACAGCTTTTATAATGCCAACGGAGACCACTTTTGTTTTAAGCAAATTGACATCCAATTGATTCGCAGAAGTATAAGATGCAAGGTGGTTAAGCAGCTGTTGGAGGCCAATCTTAGTGCAACTAAATAGTGCGAGATCGTCGGCATAAGGCAGATGACTGAGCCTAAGGCCACCAATCTTGGGGGGAAGGGAGTTAACGGCATCAAGAAACATTGACATGTCTGAAATGAACAGATTTTAAAGAAGGGGAACAATTACACAACCTTGCTTCACACCACGGGTGGTGAGAATTTTCCTAGAAAGGGAGCATCCATCACCAAGCTTAATACGGACTCAAGTGTTTGTATGGAGTTCTATGATAGCACCCAGGAGTACTGGGAGGATGACCCAGTTTTGTAGTTTGGTCCACAGGGCATTCCGTGGGATCCGATCGAATGCTGCCTTAAAATCCACAAAACAACAATTTAGCATCAGAACAGACACAACCGCCCTGTCGATCAGAATAGAAAGTGCTAATAAATTGGTGGAAGTGCCTGAAACCAGCCGAGAACCTTGTTTGGACAATGGGAATTAAAGCCTTCGATTCAGCCCAGGTACGGAGATCTTGCAACAAAAGACTACCGTAGAACTTAGCCTCATTGTCCAGCAGGGCTATCATCCTAAAGTTGGCGGGATATGACCTTGGACCACTTTTATATAAGGGATGAAGGATGGCACCACGCCAGGACTCAGGTATTGTTGCGGTCAGGAGGCCGTGCTTGAACAAATGTGCAAGATGATTAGACCAAAAGAGAGGAAGGCCATTGGGACCCAGAGCTACAAATTGCTTAGCCCTCGAGATGATGTGGGGGAGACTTAATTGAAAGAACTTCCTCACTCCCTGTGAGGGAATTAAATACCCCGTAAACAAGGGACACGTATTAAACAAAGCAAGAGTAGATCTATGGGCACCCTCATCCAGCACTTTTCTATCCTGCTCACTAGCGGAAAAGTGGATAGTCAGGTAAGATGTCCAAACTCCTGAAATGTCAGGAACGCCAGTGCCCCTTTGGTTGCTATTTAATTTGTTGATAAGGGACCAAAATTTCATAGGGTTTGGATCTTTACTTGCACTTAAAAGTTTAGCCCAAAACTGACTAAGATAGGACTGGTGGTCATAATAAACAGCCTTCCTGTAATCTTTCTTCAGTTGTTTATATTCAATGAATAAACATTCAGAATTTGGGCTTTTTCCGATTGCCCTTGCCAGCCTATTACGCGCTCTCTTTAGATTTTTAGTTTCCCTAGAGATGGCAAAAGACCGGGATGGAGAGCAGTGGCGCTTAGGTTGGTGGAACTTTGACCATAAAAGGGAAGAAAGTTTGACCCATAACTGAGTTGGGGTCACACAGCCCGAACCCTCAGTGTCAAAGAAATGAATATATTCAGTCAATACTATGCCGCCAATAGAAGCATTACATTGTATGCGCTTTAGTGACTCAAAAACACCACCACCCACTGCCCGCATAACATTGTGTGCAGAAAATATGAATTTGATAGATACAATTTATGGACAATGATCGCTCTCATTTCAGGACGAAATCGAAAACCTTTCGATGAAAGGAAATAATTCAATATTACAAATGGTGTAGTCTAAATAAGAGCGGGATCAACCATCAGACCTTGTCCACCGGGGGGGGGGGGGGGGGCATCTTCCGGTAAACGGCCATTCAGGACCTTAAAGCCCATACTGTTAAGATGCGTTACTAGATACTCTCTCAACGGGCAATGCAGGAACCCTGGGGCCTTAATTGATTGGGAATTGACTGGCGGTCACCACAGTCGGGGCCCTCAAGAGCCTCCATTGTGTCCTGAAACAGGTTTGTATTTAAATCACAGGTTATAAGATAATTAGCACATGGGTATTCCCCAACTAAGTTGCCCACAATCTGCATCAGTCGGGACAACCTGCCCCTTTTTTCCATTGTTCCGGGAGCAATGTAAACATTAATTACTATAAGGGTCTGCTGTACGGTCCCGTTCCTTATGACAATCCCCTGAATCCAGTTATCTCAAACCAGTGGCAATATACTCCCATTTAATTTAACAATTACATAGATGGTCAATCCTCCCTTAGCACGGCCGTTCTTGCTCGTTCTATGGGCCGATTTCCATATTTCTAAATACCCTGGCAATGGACAACTGTGCTCAGCCCAGGTTTCCTGAAGGGTGATTACATCATAACTGTTCAAAAATGTTAAGAGATCAGCCGAAGCAAACTTATGCGCAACCCCATTGATATTCCATGAACATAGGGACAGATATCCAAGTGTTTGAGGAGAACCACCCCGTGAGGGTCAATAGGGACGTCCATGCAGGAGGGTAGATGGCAACCAATCCCAATTAGCAGAACCCTGGGAACCAGAGACAGCATGAGAAGTGCCCTTAAAAGTAGAGGTGCCACCTAGGGCACTTTTCAAGATTGAAAAGGGCTTCAATACTGTAGGGGCCGTTGAACATTGGGATTCTGATAGTAACACAGGGTAACCAGGCTCTTTATAGGGCGTTATTGTAATGCCGCACAAGAGAAATAGATCTCTCTTCGAGAGAATAGAATGAGCTAGTGTAGCAGAAGTTAACAAGACCAAGGTGGAGTCCCTTGGGTAGAGCCCAAAAATCCAATAAAGGCAATGTCCTTGGAGCCAATGTAGTTGAGATCCGGGATGGCATTTAAGAGCCTCAAAATATTGCACCTATTCAATATGTCTTGAGGACCCCTGGAGCGATATTCTGGGGTAAACACAAGTTTAAGAGTTGAACGATCTGATAGAATCGTGGAGGGACACAAAGGAAATAAAGGCTCTGGCTGTTCCGCTACATTGAGTTTATCTACAGAGCCCCTCCAAAGCCGGAATATCAGGAGAGACGGGCCAGAGGCTAGGTGGCAGAATTACAGGAGAGCTGCTTCTATAGTCATGCGGCAATCTGAGGATGTTGGAAAAACCAGGGACCAAGACATCACCATCCGTGATCCTATGAACAGCTTTAGATACAATCAGTGTGGCAGCAGGGCAAGCATGCACTCCACTGCCCCAATGCTGAGATACTGAAACCGACACACTGCCTCAGTTGCCTTTCTCAGACGAGATCAAATGGTCCATGAAAAGGAGATCAGTTTCCTGCACAGTAATGCCAACTGAATGGTTCTTTACAGGCTTAATCTAGAGGGGAGAGCCAACAGGTAAGGTCAACAAGGAATTGGGTGGTGATGTCACACTAGCGGCACTCTGCAACTGTGAGAGCTGCTGCGCCTCAGGATGAACCAGCAGTTGAACGTTTGTTGAAAGGCCTTGCGGAGGTTGACTCAGCCTATTGTTCCATTGTTTTCAGAGTCTTTTTGTTTTCCCTCTTGCTCAACAGCGGATGACCTACTGGGTCAGCTATTGAGGGCACTGATTGAATGGAAACGGGTTGTGCAGAAGTCGAGGAAAAAAGGGAAGAGGCAGGCACCGTGGACTCAAGTTCGGGAAAGGAAGACGTCGTCAAAGCACCGTTGGCCGCAATAGCATGCTCCAGAACTCCAGTAGCAACTGGCCGAGGAGGATTAATGGAGGTTACACTCTTGGCTGGAAGAAAGTAGTCATCTATTGTTTTTGGATGAATAGGCCCCAGAGTCCAATCAGAGAGAGAGAGCTTAGACTCGGCAGGGGCACCAGAGGCACAGAAGCTAAAGATAGTCTCTTGATTTCACATAAAACTGAACTTAAAGTGGGTAAAGATGAAAGGCTTTCAATGATTGGAGAACAACAACATGTTGGTTGCACAAAATTGGAGCTTGACTGTGCTCTAGTGATTAGCTGGTTGAGGTTTTAATTTTTATCAATGCCAGCTACATAGGAGGCCAATGTGCTCAGCAAATCAACTTGGACATCCAATTTGTCAGGGTGATAGTTCAAAGCCAGAAATGTGAATTGGAGGGTTTGCAAAAGCTGAGGCCAGGCCAAACCAGTTGCCATGATTGTAGGTGAAGGCACAGGCTTAATCCTCTCACCATTTGCCGAAAGTATCAACTTTGTTTTTTTCTTAAAATAAGTCAGAAGAGAAGACTCTCAGAGCTTCGAAGGGCATGGATATGGGGTATAGACAACAGAAGGTTGAGACTTCAAAATTGCTGAACTGGACAAATCATCAGCCGGTGAAAGAAGTGCCGCTGTGATTGCAATGGGGGGGGGGGGGGGTAATGAGACCACTTTTCAGAAGCTGATGGTGAAAGCGAAGTCGCATTACCCACATCGACACCACAGCGGCATTTCTTACGATTTTGATGATTTGGGTGCTACTTTCTTACTTTCCAAGAACTCATAGTGGGACAGGCTCCAAACCTTTCCTTCAAATCTGGGGAAGCTCAGAGAAGGAAATATAATACTTGGTGCAGGTGAGTAAATCTTTAAGTCCTTGACTCTTTAAATCCCTTAAGGGATGCTTTGGGTACTTGTGCACTTGAGGAGTAGCTGTGCTCCGATTAAAACTTGCAAACTTGAGATAAAGAAAGAATGAAAAGAATGAGGGAGGCTCGATTAGGTTGACGGGCAGGAGAGGGCAGGGAGGCAGGAGGAGCAAGGCAACACAGTCCAGACAAGCCGCACTGGACTAACGCCAGCCGCCTCCGCCAGAACCAGTTAACTGCAGCCTAATCAACAGTTATGAGCGCTCCCCAACACTATCACAGAGGCCAAGTTGCAAGATGTCAAGTACTTGCCACCGTCTCCTATATGGCTCCTATGTAGGGAATCCAAACAGTTCTTAAAAGGCTGAGAAGTCCTAAGAGGGGCACTGTTGGTCCAGGCCCGAAGTCCTCTCCACCGAGGGGCCGGCCGTGTGTCCGTCCGTCGTAAGCTGGAGTGGCTTGCCCAACAAAGCCTTGCGCGGCCCCCTCAGGCCCTGGCGCCCCTGCACAAATGGGCTCAGGAATCCAGGAGCCCGGTACCAGCAACTACTGCCTGGGAAGACCAAGCAGGGAGCCCGGCAGCCTGGCAGCCAGGCAGGGGGGTTAGGGGGCAAACAGAAGATCCAAAAGGAAATGTTGCCCCCAACAACACCGCCGCCGTGCTGCACCCCCCAAACGCAGCTGCCCCAACGGAAGCAGGGCCAGGGGGCCAATATGGTGCAATAGCCCCTCACACGGAATGCCTTGTACGGGGGGTTGTGCATGGGCCCTTTCAGCTTTGGAGCGCCTTGCACCTTCAAAAAGCCAACTTCAGCTCCGGTCTTGGCCATGGTGTCTCCAGCCGCACTTCGGTGCTCCAGTGTCTCCAGCAGCGTGCGAGCACCAAGCTCCGCTCCGCCTCCTGCCTCCTGGACGTGACATGAGTACGTCTCTTGACTCTCTTGTCTCTCCTCCGACACTCAAATGTGATCTGGGTGAAAAGCTCCATGTAGGAGGCTGGCCTGGCTTATAGTCTGTACCTTGTGGTACTTACACCTTGTGCCAGGTCCAGTTATCCCTTATTAGTAGAATAGAGGTGTTTCTAGCAGCTTAGGCTGTTAGAGGTAGCTATGGCAAAGCAGCTTAGGCTGAACTAGGCGACATGCAAGGCTCCTGCTATACCACTTATATCATACAGCACAGTATCATAAGAAAACACAATACTCTGAGTTACTAAAAATAAAGGTACTTTATTTTAGTGACAATATGCCAAAAGTATCTCAGAGGATACCCTCACTTAGGAGGTAAGTAACATACACAAATGATATGTACACAAACCCAAAACAGGTAAGTAACAGTAAGAAAAGTAGTGCAAACAATGTAGAATCACAACAGAATGCAATAGGTAGACATAGGCCTAGGGGCAACACAAACCATATACTCCAAAAGTGGAATGCAATTCACGAATGGACCCCAGGTCTATGGGAGGTCGTAAAGGGGCACTGGGACTGTGAGAATACAGTAAGTGTGTCTAAAATACCCCACCCCAAGACCCTGAAAAGTAGGAGTAATGTTACCCTACTACCCCAGAAAGACAGTAGAGTCGAGATAGGGGATTCTGCAAGAATACTGAAGACGGATTCCTGGACCTGAGGACCTGTAAAGGAAGGGGACCAAGTCCAAGACTCGCACAAGTGTCCACGGGGGACAGGAGCCCACTAAACCCCGGATGAAGGTGCAAAAGGGCTGCCTCGGGGTGGAAGAAGCCAAAGATTCTGCAACAACGGAAGGTGCCAGGAACTTCTCCTTTGGTCAGAAGATGTCCCACGGCGTGCTGGAGGAATACCACAAACAAGCCTTGCTAGCTGCAAGAGTCACAGTTGAGGATTTTGGTTGCTGCTGGGGCCCAGGAAGGACCAGAATGTCGCCCCTTGGAGGAGGAGACAGAGGGGGCGCTCAGCAACTCAGAGAGTCCCCACAGAAGCAGGCAGCACCCGCAGAAGCACCAGAACAGGCACTTAGAAGATCTGAGGACAGCAGTCGACTCAGAGTCAAAAAGGAGGGTCCACGACAGTCCAACTCAGAACAAAGGAAGTCCTGGAAAAGTGCACAGAAGCCGGAGCAGCTGCAAATCACGCAGTACACAGGTTTGCTGTCTGGCGTGGGGAGGCAAGGACTTACATCCACCAAATTTGGACAGAAGTGCCACTGGACAGTGGGAGACACTTGGACCCAGCTCCTGTGTTCTAGGGACCACACTCATCAGGATGAGAGGGGACCCAGAAGACCGGTGATGCAGAAGTTTGGTGCCTGCGTTGGCAGGGAGGGGAAGATTCCGTCGACCCACGGGAGATTTCTTATTGGCTTCCAGTGCATGGTGAAGGCAGACAGCCCTCAGAGCATGCACCACCGGGAAACAGTCGAGAAAGCCATCAGGATGAGGTGCTACAATGTTGCTGGTAGTTGTCTTGCTACTTTGTTGCGGTTTTGCAGGCGTCCTGGAGCAGTCAGCGGTCGATCCTTGGCAGAAGAGGGAAGTGCAGAGGAACTCTGGTGAGCTCTTGCATTCGTTATCTGAGGAATAGCCCAGAGGAGAGACCCCAAATAGCCCAAAAAGGAGGTTTGGCTACTGAGAAAGGAGGCTTGGCTACTAAGAGAGGTAAGGACCTATCAGGAGGGGTCTCTGACGTCACCTGCTGGCACTGGCCACTCAGAGCTGTCCATTGTGCCCCAACACCTCTGAATCAAGGTGGCATGTCTGGGACACACTGGAGGAGCTCTGGGCACCTCCCCTGGGAGGGGTTCTGTCAGGGGAGTGGTCACTCCCCTTTCCTTTGTCCAGTTTCACGCCAGGGCTGGGGGATCCCTGAACCAGTGTAGACTGGCTTATGCAGAGATGGGCACCATCTGTGCTCATCAAAGCATTTCCAGAGGCTGGGGGAGGCTACTCCTCCCCAACCCTTCACACCTATTTCCAAAGGGAGAGAGTGTAACACCCTCTCTCAGAGGAAATCCTTTGTTCTGCCTTCCTGGGACCAGGTTGCCCAGGCCCCAGGGGGGCAGAAACCTCTCTGAGGGGTTGGCAGAAGCAGCAGCTGCAGTGGAGACCCCGGAAAGGCAGTTTGGCAGTACCCGGGTTCTGTGCTAGGGATCCGGGGATGCATGGAATTGTCACCCCAATACCACTATGGTATTGGGGTGACAATTCCATGATCCTAGACATGTTACATGGCCATGTTCGGAGTTATCATTGTGACGCTACATATAGGTAGTGACCTATATGTAGTGCATGCATGTAATGTTGTCCCCGCACTCACAAAGTCCGGGGAATTAACCCTGAACAATGTTGGCGCACCTTGGCTAGTGCCAGGATGCCCACACACTAAGTAACTTGGCACCTACCCTTCCCCAAGTGAGAGTTAGACATATAGCGGACTTATAAGTTACTTATGTGTAGTGAAAATGGCTGTGAAATAAAGTGGACGTTATTTCACTCAGGATGCATTGGCAGTCCTGTGTAAGAATTGTCTAATCTTCCTATGGGTGGCAAAAGAAATGCTGCAGCCCATAGGGATCTCCTGGAACCCCAATACCCTGGGTACCTAGGTACCATATACAAGGGAATTATAAAGGTGTTCCAGTGTGCCAATGAGAATTAGTAAAATTAGTCACTAGCCTGTAGTAACAATTTTAAAAGCAGAGAGAGCATAAACACTGAGGTTCTGGTTAGCAGAGCCTCAGTGATACAGTTAGGCACCACACAGGGAACACATATAGGCCACAAACATATGAGCATTGTGGTCCTGATTAGCAGGATCCCAGTGACACATATCAAACACACTGACAACATAGGGTTTTCACTTTGAGCACTGGGCCCTGGCTAGCAGGATCCCAGTGAGAAAGTAAAAACACCCTGACATATACTCACAAACAGGCTAAAAGCGGGGGTAACAAGGCTAGAAAGAGGCTACCTTCCTACACTCCATACTGTACAGGATCTGGTATATCGTAGAAAGATACACCGTTATTCAGTTGCTACTATATCGGTAGTGATAGGACTCAGCAATTAACAGTAAGTAAAATAATAGCTTCACAGCTTCGCAAGCATGGCCTTCACCTGCCACTGTGTCTCTACTGGTGATATTGCCGGCATACAAGCCAGATGCAAAGGAATGTTGACCCTTGTTATGACACAGGCCTGTGTAATAAGTACTGATTACTTATTAAACCTAAAAGGTATTAACATTCATGTGCTGTTACCCTCATTTTTTACTACGTCTTACGTTATATGCAAAGAAAGGAAAATGTCACTTACCCAGTGTACATCTGTTCGTGGCATTAGTCGCTGCAGATTCACATGCTGTGCATAGTCCGCCGTCTGGTGTTGGGCTCGGAGTGTTACAAGTTGTTTTTCTTCGAAGAAGTCTTTTCGAGTCACGAGACCGAGGGTCTTCTCCTACTTTGGTTCCATTGCGCATGGGCGTCGACTCCATCTTAGATTGTTTTCCCCGCAGAGGGTGAGGTAGGAGTTGTGTATGCTAGTAATAGTGCCCATGCAATGGAATGAATAAGTATGTACAAAATG
Organism: Pleurodeles waltl; assembly: GCF_031143425.1. Taxonomy (NCBI): domain Eukaryota; kingdom Metazoa; phylum Chordata; class Amphibia; order Caudata; family Salamandridae; genus Pleurodeles; species Pleurodeles waltl. Next base: position 466,312,151 of record NC_090447.1, on the reverse strand, counting down.
AAGGTTAAAGTAATATATTTACAAATGTACAAATGTTGAGGACTACTTCCAAACGGCTACAGGGTCCCGGGGAGGCGGGTGGGCGCATGTGAATCTGCAGCGACTAATGCCACGAACAGATGTACACTGGGTAAGTGACATTTTCCGTTCGGTGGCATGTGTAGCTGCAGATACACATGCTGTGCATAGACTAGTAAGCAGTTATCTCCCCAAAAGCGGTGGTTCAGCCTGTAGGAGTGGAAGTAGTTTGAAATAAAGTTCTTAGTACGGCTTGACCTACTGTGGCCTGTTGTGCAGATAACACATCTACACAGTAGTGTTTAGTAAATGTATGAGGCGTAGACCATGTTGCTGCCTTACATATTTCGTTCATTGGAATATTTCCTAGAAAGGCCATAGTAGCACCTTTCTTTCTGGTTGAGTGTGCCTTTGGTGTAATAGGCAGTTCTCTCTTTGCTTTAAGATAGCAGGTTTGGATGCACCTTACTATCCATCTGGCAATACCTTGTTTTGAAATAGGATTTCCTGTATGAGGTTTTTGGAAGGCAATAAATAGTTGTTTTGTCTTCCTAATTTCTTTTGTCCTGTCAATGTAGTACATTAGCGCTCTTTTGATGTCTAATGTATGTAGTGCTCTTTCAGCTATTGAATCTGGCTGTGAGAAGAACACTGGTAATTCCACTGTTTGGTTTAAGTGGAACGGTGAGATAACCTTTGGTAAGAATTTTGGATTTGTTCTTAGAACAACCTTATTTTTGTGTATTTGAATAAATGGTTCTTGTATGGTAAATGCCTGTATTTCACTTACTCTTCTTAAAGATGTAATGGCAATGAGAAATGCAACTTTCCACGTTAAGTATTGCATTTCACAAGAATGCATGGGTTCGAAAGGTGGACCCATGAGCCTTGTTAAGACAATGTTGAGGTTCCATGAAGGAACAGGTGGTGTCCTTGGTGGTATAATTCTCTTTAGGCCCTCCATAAACGCTTTAATGACAGGTATTCTAAATAGGGAAGTTGAATGAGTAATCTGCAGGTAAGCAGATATTGCTGCGAGATGTATTTTTATGGAAGAGAAAGCTAGATTTGATTTCTGTAAATCTAGTAAATATCCTACTACATCTTTCGGAGATGCATGCAATGGTTGAATTTGATTATTATGACAGTAACAAACAAATATTTTCCATTTACTTGCATAGCAGTGTCTAGTGGAAGGTTTTCTAGCTTGTTTTATGACCTCTATACACTCTTGAGTGAGGCCTAAGTGTCCAAATTCTAGGATTTCAGGAGCCAAATTGCTAGATTCAGCGATGCAGGGTTTGGATGCCTGATCTGTTGTTTGTGTTGTGTTAACAGATCTGGTCTGTTGGGTAGTTTGACATGAGGTACTACTGACAGGTCTAGTAGTGTCGTATACCAAGGTTGTCTTGCCCATGTTGGTGCTATTAGTACGAGTTTGAGTTTGTTTTGACTCAATCTGTTTACTAGATATGGAAGGAGAGGGGGAAAGGCGTACGCAAATATCCCTGACCAATTCATCCATAGAGCATTGCCTTGGGATTGCCGGTGTGGGTACCTGGATGCAAAGTTTTGGCATTTTGCATTTTCTTTTGTTGCAAATAGATCTATTTGAGGTGTTCCCCAAATTTGGAAGTAATTGTTCAGGATTTGGGGGTGAATTTCCCATTCGTGGTCCTGTTGGTGATCCCGAGAGAGATTGTCTGCTAGCTGGTTCTGGATCCCCAGAATAAATTGTGCCATTAGGCGAATGTGGTTGTGAATTGCCCAATGCCATATTTTTTGTGTTAGGAGACACAACTGTGTCGAGTGTGTCCCCCCCTGTTTGTTTAAATAATACATTGTCGTCATGTTGTCTGTTTTGACAAGAATGTATTTGTGTGTTATCATGGGTTGGAATGCTTTCAATGCTAGAAATACTGCTAACAGTTCTAGGTGATTTATATGAAACTTTTTTTGATGTACGTCCCATTGTCCTTGGATGCTGTGTTGATTGAGGTGTGCTCCCCACCCTGTCATGGAAGCATCTGTTGTTATCACGTATTGTGGCACTGGGTCTTGGAAAGGCCGCCCTTTGTTTAAATTTGTACTGTTCCACCATAGAAGCGAGATGTATGTTTGGCGGTCTATCAACACCAGATCTAGAATTTGACCCTGTGCATGTGACCATTGTGATGCTAGGCACTGTTGTAAGGGCTGCATGTGCAATCTTGCGTTTGGGACAATGGCTATGCATGAGGACATCATGCCTAGGAGTTTTAATACCATCTTTGCATGTATCTTTTGAGTTGGATACATCGCTTGTATCACCTTGTGAAAATTTTGAACCCTTTGTGGACTTGGAGTGGCTATTCCTTTTGTTGTGTTGATTGTCGCTCCTAAGTATTGCTGTGTTTGACACGGCAAAAGGTGTGACTTTGCATAGTTGATGGAGAAACCCAGCTTGTAAAGGGTTTGTATGACATAATCTGTGTGGTGTGAACACTTTGTTAGCGAGTTGGTCTTGATTAGCCAATCGTCTAGGTACGGGAACACGTGTATTTGCTGCCTCCTGATGTGTGCAGCTACTACTGCTAGACATTTTGTAAAGACTCTTGGCGCTGTTGTTATTCCGAATGGCAACACTTTGAATTGGTAATGTATTCCTTCGAATACGAACCTTAGGTATTTCCTGTGCGAGGGATGTATCAGTATATGGAAATACGCGTCTTTTAGATCGAACGTTGTCATGTAGTCTTGCTGTTTCAGCAGTGGTATTACGTCTTGTAGCGTGACCATGTGAAAGTGGTCTGATTTGATGTAGGTGTTTAGTGTTCTGAGATCTAATATTGGTCTCAGAGTTTTGTCCTTCTTTGGTATTAGAAAGTACAGTGAGTAAACTCCTGTGTTCTTTTGTGGACTTGGTACTAATTCTATTGCGTCTTTTTGCAGTAATGCTTGAACTTCTAGTCCTAGAAGGTCTATATGCTGTTTTGACATATTGTGTGTTTTTGGTGGGACGTTTGGAGGGAGTTGGAGAAATTCTATGCAATAACCATGTTGGATAATTGCTAAGACCCAAGTGTCTGTTGTTATTTCCTCCCAAGATTTGTAGAACTGGCTTAGTCTTCCCCCCACTGGTGTTGTGTGAAGGGGTTGTGTGACTTGTGAGTCACTGTTTATTTTGAGGGGTTTTGGGACCTTGAAATTTTCCCCGGTTTCTTGGGAATTGGCCCCCTCTGTATTGGCCCCGAAAGCCTCCCCTTTGATAGTGTCCCTGGTAGGTAGGTGGTCTTGTTTGTGAGGTGCTGGCTTCTGTGGCTTGACCCCGAAACCCCCCTCTGAAAGCTGTTTTGCAAAATGTGCCAAATGTGCCTCTGCCCTGCGGGGAATAGAGTGCGCCCATGGCTTTGGCTGTGTCCGTGTCCTTCTTTAATTTTTCAATTGCAGTGTCCACTCAGGTTTGAAGCCAGATGTGCGCAGCCATGCGTGCCTCCTTATCGTCACAGCAGTATTTATTGTTTTTGCTGCTGCATCCATAGAAGAACGAATCTGGTTGTTGGAGATATTTTGTCCCTCTTCAACCACTTGTTGCGCTCGTTTTTGGAATTCTTTGGGGAGGTGCTCGATGAAATGCTGCATCTCGTCCCAATGGGCACTGTCGTATCGCGCTAGGAGTGCTTGCGAGTTGGCGATGCGCCACTGATTTGCAGCTTGTGCTGCAACCCTTTTCCCAGCTGCATCAAACTTGCGGCTCTCCTTGTCCGGAGGTGGTGCGTCGCCTGATGTTTGCGAGTTGGCTCTTTTACGAGCTGCTCCTACGACTACTGAATCTGGTGTCAGTTGTGACGTGATAAAAGCAGGGTCTGTGGGCGGTGCCTTGTATTTTTTCTCCACCCTTGGAGTTATTGCTCTGCTTTTAACTGGCTCCTTAAAAATCTGTTTAGCGTGCCTTAGCATTCCCGGGAGCATAGGAAGGCTTTGATAATGGCTATGGGTGGAGGACAGGGTGTTAAAGAGGAAGTCATCCTCGATAGGCTCCGAATGTAGCGATACATTATGAAATTCGGCTGTCCTAGCTACCACCTGTGCATATGCTGTACTGTCCTCAGGTGGTGAGGGTTTAGTTGGGTACGACTCTGGGCTATTGTCCGATACTGGAGCGTCATAGAGGTCCCATGCATCCTGATCATCTTGGCTCATGGTGGTATGAGCTGGTGATTGTGGTGGAGTCTGTGCCGGTGATACATGAGTTGACGGTGGTGGAGAGGGTGGTGGAGTTACCTTCTTTACCACCTTTGCTTGTGGGCACTTGTCTTGTTGCTGAAAGTCAAGCTTCCTTTTCCTTCTGATTGGGGGAAGAGTGCTGATCTTCCCTGTATCCTTTTGGATAAAGATCCGCTTTTGCGTATGATCTACTTCTGTTGTTTGTAATTCCTCCTCAAATCTGTGTCTTTTTAGTTGGGAGGACAGTGATTGTTCCTCTGAGTAGGAACTGGTTTTCGGTTCGGTTGCTGGGTGTTTTGGCACCGAAACCGTGTCTTTAGTTTTTTTCGGCTCCGACAAGATTTTTCTTCTCTTCGGTGTCGTGCCCTCTCGGTGCCGACCATCTTCGGTGCCGCTGTCTCTGTGCCGAGCAGCTTTGGTGCCGCTGTCTCTGTGCCGAGCAGCTTCGGTGCTGCTATCTCGGTGTCGACCCTTTTCTGCACCACTCTCTCGGTCCCGAGATTGCTGCGTGCCTGTGTCTCGACCGGAGTCGGACGACTTCGGCACCAGCTCGCCCTTTTTCGGTGCCGATGGACGGTCACCTACTTTATGGGTTAAGCCATGGCCTGTTGGCAGTGGCGTCCCCTGGGCTTTGTCTGTTTTTTTGTGGGGTCTTTGTTTCGACGTCTTACTCACGGTTGGTTGCTCTTCGACGTCGAATTCTTCGGAATCCGACTCGTGGATGGAGAAAGGTTCTTCTTCTTCCTCCTCCTCGAACCTTTGTTGTCCTGTCGGCGTGGACGCCATCTGCAACCTCCTGGCTCTTCGGTCTCGGAGTGTTTTTCTCGACCGAAACGCGCGACAGGCCTCACACGTCTCCTCCTTGTGCTCGGGGGACAGGCACAAGTTACAGACCAAATGTTGGTCCGTATAAGGATATTTATTGTGACATTTAGGACAGAATCGGAACGGGGTCCGTTCCATCAGTCTCGATGTTGCACGCGGTCGGGCCGACCAGGCCCCGACGGGGGATCGAAAATACCCAGAAGGGCTACCTGAGCTCTTCAAGATTCGGTGTCGATTCTAATCTATCCCGATACCGAACGAAACAATACCGACGTATTTTTCCGAGATTCTGACTAACTTTCCGACCCGAAACACGGAGCGAAAAGGAACACGTCCGAACCCGATGGCGGAAAAAAAACAATCTAAGATGGAGTCGACGCCCATGCGCAATGGAACCAAAGTAGGAGGAGTCCCTCGGTCTCGTGACTCGAAAAGACTTCTTCGAAGAAAAACAACTTGTAACACTCCGAGCCCAACACCAGACGGCGGACTATGCACAGCATGTGTATCTGCAGCTACACATGCCACCGAACACGTCTGTAAGCCCTGACATGTACTTTGGTTCCGGTAAGCGCTTTGGTATCCCAATTGGGTTGGAGGCATTATATAAGATAGCTAATAAAAAATAAATGATACATATATATAAATGAATGAGAGACTGAGACTATGCTGTTATGGTTCACTTAATTAGAACTTGATCCACCAATACCATAAGTTTAGTCGCTCTGTGTGAAGTGAGCCAACATGCTCAGAGGTAAAGCTTGCTACATAAAACAATGTGGAAAAATAGTCGGAAAAACACCTAAGGGGAGGTGATACAAACAAGGCACTGGAAAAAGCTAGGAATAGCATAGTAACATTTTGCCTAAAAATGGGTGGGTGCCTTACAGGATATAATTGATAGCTGTTTTCTCGGGAAATATCAGAGTATGATAGATGGTTCTTTGCTGCTCTCCGCTGTCAGGCAACTTCATATAATACAGTTGCTATCATCAAAACAAGGCACACTACATGCAAATTGAACTTTGAAAGCAAACTGCTTCGAACATAACCACCAAATGCAACAGTTATAAAGTATGAATGAAATGTTAAAAACAGTGAATTTGAGTCTGATGCAGAGCTCTTCCGCCAGACTTGGGGAGTGTTAAGCAGAAACTTTGCAGATCTATGCAGCAAGCCAGAGTGAAGATGGCACATCGGAGTGATTCCGGATACACTTAGGACAGAAATGAACCCACAAACTGATGCAATGCCTAATTTATTCCTGATAATGTGTCTTTGTGAATAAACTTATGTTCATGGAAACCTGCTCGTCAGTGAAACAATTCAAACAGCTACAAAAAATATATATGGGGTCGATTGGGCAGATACTCGAGGGTCTGGCACAAAGTCAAGTTCTAATTTGGAGAAGCAAACACAGGAGTCCTGGGGAAAAGCAAGAGGTGCCTAAAGATTTTTTTTCCCGCTGGCTTATTTTGTAAAGTTTCCTGGTTACCCTTCTCCTTGGCAGCCTTTTGTTACACACTGTGAGATAATTTCCATTGGAAAGTGAGCTACTTTTCACTCTAAACATAACCGAGCTACAGAATGTATAAAGATTTTCTCTCCATGTTTATCTTCTGCAAATCACTTCGGCATTCTGTACAAAGGCAAACATTTACGAAATTTTTCTCCCCCACGTTTACTTTTTCAATATTTTTTTTTTTAATGCATAATGGAATTGAGGAAAAGAACACTAAACGTTTTTTCTGAAAAGCAAGCCTTAAGCAGAACCATTTTGTTAGCGTTAATTAAGGATTCAACAAATTGTTCCAAAACACAATTTTGATTTAGAAGTTGCAGAGCAAAACAGTTTGAAGTCGACAAGATTTCTTCAGATCTTCCCAAATGCGGCAAAAAATAAATCTGTATCTCTGCACAGGCTACATATATTAAGGTAGAACAACAATCATACAATAGAACAAGGGAACAGGTACGGATTTTTCATTGTTAAGAAATAAATTGCACAGTAAACCGAGCTAGTGGCAGGACTACAAACAAGGACAACAGTTTACAAAGTGCCACCTGTTTGTTTTCAACTTCCATATAAATGTCGCATGAATGTGACTATATTAGGAAAACAAGGGACCACAACTTGTGAGGATGGACTGCTGGAGTTTTTGAAATAAGTTCATCTAGCACACCGGATGCTCAAGCAATGGCATATCAAGGTTGCAACGGGACATAGTGCAAACAAACTAACTGGGCTCCCTCACGGGGTTGTAATCTCAGTCTCTCTGCTGGCCCCGACACTTCTCAAACCTCCTTTGACAGAGTCTGTATCTGCCATTTCAAAATTCACTTCCATTCTCGTACATACAATCCATGCATTGCATTCCTGCAAGTTAAACCCATAACCCTAAAAATCATTACCAAAGGTTAAATGGTGTAAAGGTGTGGCCCCTGTAAAGTGCATGTACACTAAATATATAACATGTTGGAACCTCACAGTCTCACTGCTGCCCTTTTATATGCACGTCCCTCGTACTGCTTCCAAATAGACATACACCTCACTCTGGTCTCACACGGAGACAACCTTCAACCTCCAGACCACTTACCCTGCACTCACAAAAGACAATTATAGTCCTACATTTACACAGGGACATCCCTCACAATACACTCACACACCATGGTGGCTATCTTGCACTCATTAAAGAACACTTCTCACACACAGGTATACCACTCATTATGAAGGAGCAGAGTTTGGACAAATGGTGGCATAGGAGGCACAGATTAAGTATCTGGCGAATTGGTCCATTAGTGTAAATCAAAGATTTAGAAATAAGTTAAATTAAAGCCTGAATGTCAACAAAGGTTATCTAATCTCCCATAAATTACACTTGGAGCAGCACTGCAGACTATGTGCACCTAATCGTTGTGGACTTTTGCAGGGAATAGCCATAGCATCAACAAAAAAAAAGTCTCACTTGCATTCTAAGAAACAAGGTGGTGAAAGGAAGAAATCAAGAAAATTGTGGACGGCATGTGCTTCAATAAAAAAAAAAAATGTAAAAGTATAGCATCGCACTGGTCTGCCATCTTGGACCAGTATAAAAAAAAAAAAAACAGCCGATTTAGCATACAGAATACTGCTTCATGATGATGGCATGGTTTAGAAGTTTGCACAAATGAAGCCAGGAGCTCTGCATTAGAAAGTTGTGATCCAGTACCAATAGTAGCAGTGCTGCTGGTACTCTCACTACTCAATTAGCACTAATTTGCATTTGCAGGTGAGCTGCTGTGTGTGGGGGGAAGGGAGACTAAAGGAAATATCTCCTGAGGTCAGACTTATCAAAATTAGGAGTAACAGAGTAAGCAGGCAAAATACTGTTCCTCGGACTTCCCGACATCCTAAAGACCAGAGGTTGTCTACTAGGCAGAACCAAACAATGGCAACAAAGCCTTTGGCTGAAGAGGTCTGCTTTCCTGCCTAGTTGCATGTATGCTGCTATGAAGGGCTGAGCTAATATGCAACAAATGCTCTGTCTATTGAATAAGAGAAGTGGGCTTACCTAAATCCTATTTTCTCTAAGCAAGATTATGTAGTTTTTTCTTTTTAGAAAACCTGAGGCTGGTGAGACATCCAAAACAGTCTTTTGGTCAGACTTAAAACACAGAAATAGTGTCGGGGCTCCTCGGGTCACACTCATACGACATACAGCACTGCAAAGGATATCACAATATTTTTCCTGAAAGACAGGGAACAAATGTGATAATGCAGGGACAGTGCAAGCTTCCTACATAGACATGAAGCATGAATGCCACTGAGCAGCCACCTTTAACAGCCCCCTTAGATAAAACAAAGAAGCAGCATTTCACATTAAGGTAAGAATTTAAGGAACAGCACTGGTGTGTGTAAGTGCATTTTTGACTCGCACGGATAGCAAGATTTCCACACACAAAACAGGTACAGCACAAGGCAGGAGTACATGTTTCCTTCACATCCATAAAACATATTGATCTTGTCAGAAACAATGCACGCTTCCCTTTCCTATACAGAACATTAGAGAACATCTGCAACAGCATTCCAAGCAGGTGTGCAAACACACACACACACACACACACACAATGTGCAGCATTTGCCAGCAGTGTAAGTTCCTCTCACATTCACCACAGGTATAATATGGTCGCCAGCTAAGGTATCCTCACTTACAAAACAGGTATCACAACAGCAGAAGCCACATCTAAGCTTATATCAGGCACAGGATTCCCAGAGCAAAGTACAGAGGTGGGTGAGCCACCTAAGGCTCAAGTCAGAGGTGAGGCTCTGTTTCAGATCAAGGTCCTCTGTATCCCTCGAGCCCAAACTGAACTGAGCTTTTTTGTGGCTTCTGCCAGCTACCCCCATTCGAACCTCATGAACCAGGAATGAAAGACAAAGCATTAAACTTTGATATCAAACAAGAGTGAGAAAGGCATACCAAACAAGTGGCTGAATCACAGAAAGTGAGACCAGAAAACCTGTCACCAAACCTGGCTGTCCACATGACTAAATTGTACGATTTGTGACAATTATTTTATGCTACAGTGCCTCCTATCTTTTTCATTACTGCAACAGAGAAAACCTTGAAATGTGTGAGGATGTGTGCTGTACAGAAATCTCTCATGTTTGACATTATTATGAGACTATAATGTTCCCTGTAAAGTAAGAATATAAGGCCAAATGTAGTAACATTAGGAATACAGATTTCTTTATTGAGATTCTCTCTGAAACTCTTTTGAGCGTCATTAGCAATTCCTAGTGAGTTACTTGTAGACCTACCTTATGCATATTAATGAGGTAGGTCACAACCTGCGACCCATTAGAAATAGGAGCCATCACAGGGATGGTGGCCAGCTTGCATTAGCAGACCATATCTATGATTGTTTTTTTTCTCGTAAAGCATTTTTTTTAAATGCTGCCTGTTTTCCTTAAAATAAAACCACTGCCTGCTCTTAAAAAAATAATATTTACATTCTCGAAGGGGGTCGCTTGGGACCCCTTCCCCTTTACAAATGAGTTACCACCAATTTTAAACTGGTGGTAGAGTACTACTGTTTTAGGTGGGAATTCTGTCACAAAACAGTAAAACATACCATACTGATTTGTTATTTAGAAGGGATGCCCTAAACACGCCCCTTCCTGTAGGAGGCTGGCCTGGTTTGTACTGGGTAGCTAAGGTACTTACACCTTATACTAGGCCCAGTTATCCCTTATTAGTGAAATGTAGGCAGTGTTCTAGCAGCTTAGGATGTCTAGAGGTAGCTGTAGCAGAGCAGCTTAGGCTGAACTAGGAGACATGCAAAGCTCCTACAATACCACTATAGTTACACAGTACTTATACACAATAAAAGACAATACTCAGTGTTACCAAAAATAAAGGTACTTTATTTTAGCGACACAAGGCCAAAAATATCTTAGAGGTTAATACTCCTTCTGGAGTTAAGTATTATACACAATATATACACTAGTAACCAAAATCAGTTAAGTAAACAGTCAGAATATTGCAAATAGTAGAAAATACAATAGATTGCAAAGGGCCTAGGGGCAACACAAACCATACACTAATATAGTGGAATGCGAATCACGAATTTCCCCCCTAGGCAAGTATAGTGTGTAGAGGGGCTCTGGGAATGTAGGAAAACACCAAAGGTAAATAAAGTACCCCACCCTAGAGCCCAGGAAAGCAGGAGTAAAGTACAGCAAGTTTCCTCAGTACACACTACAAGTCGTGATAAGAGATTTTGCAAGAGCCAAGCAAGACTGCAATCAACGAACAATGGATTCCTGAACCTGAAGACATGTGGAGAGAGGAGACCAAGTCCAGAAGTCGAAGAAGAGTCCAGGAAGGACAGGAGCCCCTGCCAATCTAGAAGATGGTGCAAAAGTGGATTTTCCAGTAAGAAGATCAGTACAGAAGAGCACCAAAGAAGATGGCTGTGGGTTCCTGCTTGGTGCAATGAGGTCCCACGTCAAGTTGTTCGATGCAGGCTGTTTGTGTCGCTGGATTCCGCCAACAAGCCGTGGTTCAAGCAAGTACGCGGTTTGCGTCAGAAAGGAGCTGCTTGGACCCAGGAGGGACCTGGGGGTCTCAACTCGGACTGAGGAGACAAAGGGGGATCTCAGCACTTCAGAGAGTCCTCAGAAGACGAGGCAGCACCCACGGGAGTCCCAGAACACGGGGGCAAAGAAGATGTAAAGTGCGGTCGTCGCAGCACTACAAAGGAAGGTCCAATGCCACCGGAGAACAACTCAGCGAGTTGTGCATCACAGGATGAAGTGCTGGGGACCTGGGCTACACTGTGCATGAAGGATTCTTGGAAGAAGTGCAAAGAAGCCCAAGGAGCTGGAGAAGACGTGGTGCACAGGGGTACTGTCACAGCACATGGAGGGCAAGCTCTTACCTCTACCAAATTCGGACAGTTGGACCTTAGGACAGTCTGGGTCACGTCGGTCCACCACCTGTGTTCCAGGGAGCATGCTCGACGTCAGGAGAGGAGTCCCAGCGTACCGGTCGTCGGTGCAGAAGGGTGCCTGCAGAATCAGGGAAGTGACTCCATCACTCCACAGGGGATTCCTTTGGTTATTCTGGTGCAGGGTGAAGACAGGCAGTCCTCAGAGCGTGCACACCTTGGAAACTGTTGCAAATGCTGGCTGGAGCTGAAGTTGCAGGTCACAGGAATCATCCTGGATACTTTGCTGCAGTTACATTGGTTCCTAGAGCAGTCTGCGGTTGATCCGACGGTCAGAAGCTGAAGCAGAGGATGCAGAGGATTCCTGGAGGAGTCTTGCAAGCTGAATCTGAGGAAACACCCAGAGGAGAGACCCTAAATAGCCCTTGGTGTGGGATTGGCTACCTACCCAGGTATGCACCTATCAGGAGGGGTCTCTTACGTCACCTGCTCACACTGGCCACTGAGATGTCTCCAGAGTGTCCCCACACTTTGGAATCCAAGATGGCTAATGCCAGGGACACACTGGAGGAGCTCTGGGCACCACCCCGGGGTGGTGATGGACAGGGGAGTGGTCACTCTCCTTTCCTTTGTCCAGTTTTGCGCCAGAGCAGGGACTGGGGGGTCCCTGAACCAGTGTAGACTGGCTTATGCAAGGAGGGCACCATCTGTGCCCTTCAAAGCATTTACCAGAGGCTCTGGGAGGCTGCCCCTCCCAAGCCTGTAACACCTATTTCCAAAGGTAGAGGGTGTAACACCCTCCTCCCAAAGGAAATGCATTGTTCTGCCTTCCTGGGATTGAGCTGCTCAGTCTCCAGGAGGGCAGCAACCCGTCTGTGAGGTGGCAGCAGCTGGTGCTGCAGTGGAAACCTCAGAGAGCTGGTTTGGCAGTACTGGGGGGCCATGGTGAAGCCCCCAGGGTGCATGGGATTGGCCTGCCAATACCAAATTTCGAATGGGGGGGGGACATTTCCATGATCTTAGACACCTCACATGGCCATATTCGGAGTTACCATTGTGAAGCTACATATATGTATTAACATATATGCAATGCACACGTGTAATGGTATCCCCGCACTCACCAAGTCCGGGGCCTTGGCCCTGGACAATGTGGGGGCACCTTTGCTTGTACAAGGGTGCCCTCACACACAGTAACTTTGCACCTAGCCTTCAGTAAATGAAGGTTAGGCATATAGGTGACTAATAAGTTAGTTAAGTGCAGTGAAAATGGCTGTGAAATAGTATGCACACTATTTCACTCAGGCTGCAGTAGCAGTTCTGAAGAAAGGTTTGTCTGAGCTCCTTATGGGTGGCAAAAGAAATGCTGCGGCCCATGAGGATCTCCTCTAACCCCAATGCCCTGGGTGCCTAAGTACCATATACTAGGGACTTATAAGGTGGGGTCCAGTGTGCCAATTAGAATTGAAATATGGTGTCACTAAACTATAGTGACAAATATGGTAAGTAGAGAGAGCATAAGCACTGGAGTTCTGGTTAGCAGAACTTCAGTGACACAGTTAAGCATTCTGACAACACACATAGGCCACAAACTATAAGCACTGGGGTCCTGGCTAGCAGGATCCCAGTGAGACAGGCAAAACACACTGACAAATAGGGTTTTAACTATGAGCACTGGGGTCCTGGCTAAGAGGATCCCAGTGAGACACTAAAAACACACTGACAAACAGGCCACAAATGGGGGTAACCATGCTAGAAACAGGCTACTTTCTCACACTTCCAAATACTGAATATCAAATATCATTTAGCCTTTTGTACATTAGAATAAGCATTTTCTCAGTCGCAAATGGCCTGATTCACAGAATTGGACCGTTTTAGACCAGAAAAATGCTTTGTACGTCTGTCCCATAGTCCATATATGCGTGCAGATAGCAACTGAATTGGGAGGGGGGGGGGGGGGGGGGGAGGGGTGTGTGTGTGTGTGTGTGTGTGTGTGTGTGTGTGAGTGAGAGAGAGAGAGAGAGAGAGAGAGAGAGAACACGTGCGTGTGGGTCGAGGATGTTTCTAAGTTTGTGTCAAAGAAATATTCTTTTTTTAATTCTTTAAAGACACCATCGTATATATACAGAATATTTGGTGCATGATTTCCATGCCAAATGATCCCATGGCTCAGATCATTCCTGGGCTCTTAGAGCCAACACAGACCCTTACCTTACCTCTCCCTGTTAATTTGTTGGCTCAACAAACTTTACTCAGTACTGTGTATAACAGTTATTCGAGTACCCCCTCTCTTGATATCTTGCTCTGGGGAGCAATATTTTGTTTTCTGAGGTTCTGGTTGGTTTCCATCGGTCTCAGAAGGATATTTATTCCTTGTGGTTTTAATAACGCAGAACAGCCCACTAGAAACCACAAGAAGTCGTTTAACATTACCTGTGCATTTGTTAGCATAAAATGAAACACACAATGATCAAATCATTCATTTTCTCGATTCCACCACTCTGTCTTAAGCAAGCAATGTTTTTACTAACTGACACCGTCTGCCCTCCACCCGTAAGACTAAACATAGTGATTACTGCAACTGTTGTCCTTAGAAGCCACAGCTGCATTGGCACAACTTCTTTTTTTACCTTTAATGGCGTCACCCATCCAGGAACGTATGTGCACACTGCATTTACAAAAGTGAGCATGCACACTGCTCAGGCATTTAGTGTGCGTGCAATGAGGCCATCGCTGTGCCCCCTCCCCCCAACCGCAAGTGCTTGAGTAGATTCTTCTGCCCATAGTCTGAATCCTGCAGATAGAGGAAATAAGACAGAGCTAACCACAAGCTCCCAGTGCTGTAAGAGCTACTGTGGCCCTACTAGGTAGCAGTGATGGAACAGTTTTCACACCAGTGGTGTTGCCAATAAAGTTACACTACTGAACTCATGGGGATTCTGAAAAATCCAAGCAATGCATAAAGAGCATGTGTTGCAAAGGAGCCACGCCCATTCAGCGGGAGATTGGTAAGGATGTGGTATGTAGCTGGTGTTGCAGTTAGAAGCACACTATCACAATTATATTACTAAAGCATAATATGGTAGCCACTGAATTTACAGACAGCATGTTTTACATGGAAATTATCACTAGATTTGCATAGACATAGCAATGTAATCATAAAGCTATACAGTGCACAATCAATAATGTGCTGAAATTGAGTTTCTGTGAATATGTCTTTTGCACGTCACCAAGTAAAGTGTCTTGATTTGTTTTGACCCTATTAAAATCTTTGTTTCCAACACACTTTAGAATTGGAAAAAAAACCTCTTAATTTGTGCTTTCCTGCTTATTTTGTAATGTGTACAGTTCTTTCATAGGTGTTTAAATTGTGCTGTGCTTAGACGTAAATGCTATCCAACGGCCTTTCCTTTCACACCAGCAAGGTTTTCACTTAGTTCACTTTACAAAGTCCTAATGCTTTGCAGTAAGCGAAAGAAAAGCAACTTTATTTTAAAAGGATAAGCAGCAATTTGTCAGAAGACTAGATTGACATTTGATCTGTGTTGGAAAGCATAGCAAAAGTTATGGGGAAAAATATCGAACTCCGCTTTATTACTCCTTCACCTCTGGACCTCCAGTATGATTATTTATGTGCCCTTTCAGTGTGCACTTGGCTGTTGTAGTTGGGCGCCCTCCCAGCAATAGTCCCCAGGTGCAACACTGGAGGCTACACCCCCGTTCTAACAGACAATTTAGAGGGAAGACAAAACATACCTCGTGGTTGTAAGATAATGTATGCTTCAGAACGAACAGTCAAGGCATCAAGAAAACAGACAAACTTATGTCCATAAAGGTCTCTTTCTACCGCTTCAATGTCGAGAATCAGGGTTTTCACTTTGGTGCCATCTGCTAAATCTGATGAGCTGCGTAAGAAACGAAGAAACATTTAGTAACTTGTGGTTTAAATATACTTTTTGCATTTTAAAAGGTATGTAATGGTATAGATAAATGTGCCATGCTGTAAAGCACGATATAAATATATATTTACTAAAATGTTTTTGAGAAGTGTGTACCTGGCCAGTTTAAGCACTGGAAGGCTACAGATGGGCAGATTAATTAGCGCACTTACAGGTGCATTACAGGAAACCACTGGTAGATAATCCCTAAAGTGTGAATCAGGACAAGCAGCATATCATTTTTTGTGAACCTAATAAATGCTAAGAAACTGAACAACGCTGGATGGTAGGAAAGTTGTGCCGATGTGGTGATCTTACACAGAAATGTGAGGAAAATGTGCTTTTTTTTTTTTTTTTTTAGCTAAATTTTAGGTTTACAGGGGATTCTGGGTAAGAAAATGTTGGGGATCCATGCAACTTTAGCAACACAAAAGGATGATAGACGGAGTGCTGAACAATGCAAACACTCACCCCCCAGTCACAGATCTGGGTTTAATCCATCGTTCTTTTGCTCACCATGCCACCCCAGTTTGGACCCAGCCATATGCAAATCAGTCTCGACCCTGTTCCTCATGGTTTGCATTGTCAGCACTCCGTCCATAATCCTTTAGTGTTGCTAAAGGGGATCCATGCAAGCCACACCTCCCCGGACTTCACTAGGTATCTAGTTTTCAAAAATGTCTGGGTTTGGTAGGTTTTCCAAAATGACCGCCAAGCCCGGACCAAAAAAACGCAGGCGCGTCCCCTTGCAAAAACTGTTAGTTTTGTAATAGATAATTTTGGTGTGTCCACATTGAGTTTTGGGGCGTTTCCTGTCACGGGCACTAGGCCTACCCACTCAAGTGAGGTATCATTTTCATTGGGAGACTTGGGGGAATGCTGGGTGGAAGGACGTTTGTGGCTACCCACAAATTCCAGAAGTTTCCATCACCAAAATGTGAAGAAAAATGTTTTTGAGGAATGCTGGGTGGAAGGAAGTTTGTGGTTCCCCTCAGATCCCAGAACTTTCTATCACTGAAATGTGAGGAAAAAGTGTTTTAGCCAAATGTTGTGGTTTGCAAATGATTCTGGGTGACAGAACCGAGTGAGAGCCCCACAAGTCACCGCATCCTGGATTCCCCTAGGTGTCTAGTTTAAAAAAAAATATAGGTTTGGTAGGTTTCCCTAAGTGCCAGCTAAGCTAAAGCCCAAAATCCACAGCTAGGTACTTTGCATTAAACACATCAGTTTCAATGGAAAAATGTGATGTGTCCAAGTTGAGTTTTGGAGCATTTCCTGTCACAGGCACTAGGCCTACTCACACAAGTGAGGTACAATTTTTTATCAGGAGACTTTGGGGAGCACAGAATAGAAGAACAAGTGTAATTGCCAATTGTCTTTCTCAAATTTTTTTCCTTCCAAATGTAAGATAATGTGTAAGAAATAAGTCATTTTGAGAAATGCCCTGTAATTCCCATGCTATTATGGGGACCCCTGGATTCAGAGATACGCAAATAACCACTGCTTCTAAACTCCATAACTTCTGCTCATATTGGAAATACATAGGTTTCCTTGATACCCATTTTCCCCTCTCTATATTTTACCAAATGAATTGCTGTATGTCAGCCCTATGATAAAACGCCATTGCACGGTGTAGCTTATTTATTGGTCTGGGTACCTTAAGTTCTTGATGAACCTACAAGCCTTATATATCCCTGCAACCAGAAGGGTCCAGCAAACTTAACAGTATATTGCTTTCAAAAATCTTCCATAGTGGCAAAAGTTATAGTAGAAAACGTGGACAGAAAGGGCTGATTCTCTTAACTCAATTCCAATATTGTTTATGTCAACTGTTAATTTTTATATGAAAACCCTAAAGGATCTAAACAACTGTCCCCTTGCTGACTTCAGAATTCTGTCTACTTTTCTGAAACGTTTAGTTGTCCAGGATCTACCATTAGTTTCACACCCATTTCTATCACTAATTGGAAAGAGGCTGAAAGCACAAAAAAATAGTAAAAAATTGGGTATGTACTCGTAAAATGCAAAAACTGTTGAAAAATGTAGCCTTCTGATTCAAGTCTGCCTGTTCCTGAAAGCTGGGAAGATGGTGATTTTAAAACCGCAAACTTAGCTAATGCCATTTGCAGGGGAAAAAAACAGGTTTGTTCTGCAGCACATTTTTCCCAAAAACCCAAATTTTAGCTGTATTTTGGCTAATTTCTTGGTCTCCTGAAGGGGAACCCACAAACTCAGGGTACCTTTAGAATTCCCAGAATGTTGCAAAAAAAGATGCAAATTTGGCGTGAATACCTTATATGGACAAAAAGTTATAAGGGTCTAAGTGCGGACTACCCCAAATAGCCAAAGAAGGCTTGGCACAGGAGATGGAAAAGGCCTGGGAGCAAAGGAGTAAAAGGTGTGATTGTATAACATAAATAAAACTTGTGCTGTGTATCACCTCAATACCATGCTCCGAATCTCCTTTCTAAAACACATGATAGATTTAGCATTTTTAGTTTCAACCACATGTATATAATACTATTCAATGTCCAACACCTTTGTTTCTTCTCTGTAGAGTGCTCAGCTTCTCAATTAACCTGGGTTTAACTTGTAACAAATATTTACATATTTTTAAATAAGATATTTCACAAACAAAGTTTAACTCATGGAAGTACTCTCTGAATACTGACAATATGCTGTTCTAGCCAATAAAACCAAGGTAGTATTTTTACATCAGCGCTCTGCCACTGAGATTTTCACACATTTTAATCCATGAATAGGAAAAACAGGAAGATTCAGTAAGATTTTTTTTTTTTTAACAGCGCATTCACGTGTTGCTTGATGTACTTACAAAGCCTCTCTCAAAGTCATTCGGCTGTTGTTAAAATATTCATCAGCGTAGGAATTATTAACTAACCATGACATAGTAAAATCAGGAAAATCATCGCTTGTATAAGATACATTGCAGGTCAGTTGGACGGAAGAACCTGTGAAAAGTAAAAAACAGTTTAAAACTAGCATGGACTTCAACACGTACAAAAACGAATCTCTGTGAAACAAGCACTGGCAACGTCAATAGCTCTGGTATGTAACAGATTGACGACTGTGTTATGGTACTGTGAATGAGCGAGTGAATGCATGAGTAAGACAATGGATGAAACCCATTGTGGGGACTTGAGCCACCTGAAAGCGCACTTTTCTGCAGGATACTGAAGGGCTAGCCTAGCATTAAACACTACAATTAACATTAGCTGATTATTTAAGTATGGTATAGATTCGCAGTAAAATCGGCTGCTTAAATCACTGTTGGTCATGCCGGTTTGTCAGTGTCGAGAAGGATTCGCCAAGATCAGAAGGAGTAACTGCACCTCATCCTTATCTCGCTAGTACTTTGACTCTGTGGGAACCGCCTACACCAGACGTAGGTACTGGGGGAGGATGAAGTGGTTAAACAAGTCACCGAACCTCAGTACCAAAAACAATGAATTGCATCTTTCCTATACCGTGTGTGTAGCATTTATTTCAAGTATGCATTATAGTATTTTTCTTCTTACAAGTAAAGACCTGGGATGGACAATCAGTTTTTGCACTGTTGAGTACCCCATACTACCTCCCTCAGGAGTTTGCGAGTGTTCACTATCGCTTCCACCGACAATCAAAAGCTGAAGATGCTGTACTTCTTCTAGTTTGCATAGACACTGTAAGATGGACTCCGAGACATAAGAGGCAAACTACGGAATCACCACTGCAGAAGCCCAGCAGTACAGGGTCTGAAACAAATAATTTTTTTTCCAAAACCTTTCACTAAAAAGTCCTGACATGCTGTGTAACAACTTGTTTCGCTTTCCTTATGTTCTAATTACTCATTTATGGCAAGTGCCAACCTTTGCCATGCGTCCTCATGCACACTTATGTTGCTAATTTATACTACTTGCAATGCTATGGTGTCTTCAGCAAAATTCAACAATTAGATTTGAGCATAGGAAGTGAGACATTGGACAATAGTATAACAATGATTCTTACACATAGGCATTTTCTAACTTCTTTATTCCACAAGTACTTATCTCCAGACACACTTTGAGAGGAACAGCAAAGCAACTCCTTCATTCAGCTTCTTCTAATGACGGTTTCCATCCACTTTCCCCCACAACATTCCAAAACCCTCCAGGCAGACAAGTTACTTAGCTTTGGTAACACCTTATCTGGTAGAGACAATAAGTTGTTTCAGATTCTTGATCTTAATATTTCCCCCAGGCACCAGTCTGGATCTGGAAATTTTTATTGAGCAGTATCCCTGTTCCTCATTAGGTGGCATTGATAGGCTCAGCATCCACTGTCAGCATCTGCACCGGATACGTCGTCGCAGATCCTATATAGGCACCACCCTGGTACGCTGATGTCAGTTTCTTTTCACAACTTGCAACGCCAGAAGCGCAGAGCCATGAACAACACTGACCAATGGTGCGTCAAAACTAGGGCCTTGAAAGAGTCCCTGTTCCTAGAAAATCAGTTCACAGAGCATGGAGGATGGGTGGGTCTCTAAGGCATCTGCAACTAGATATTGTCTCTACCAGATAAGGCATTACCGAAGGTAAGAAACTTGTCCATCTGATAGAGACATCTAGTTTCAGATTCTTTACCTTAGAATAGATACCCAAGCAACGCGATCCCCAGAGGTGGGTGTGTGAACTAGGATCATACTAAAAAGCCCTGCAGGAACAGTGCCCCTTCCTTACGGACCTGACTATCCAGGCAGTCATGTTTGGTAAATATGTGCACGTCGCCACCTGAAAGATGTCAAAGACTAACTCCACGTGCTAATGCAGTGTTGCAGCTTTAGCGGAATGACCATGCAGGTTGCTTTTGGCCAGTGTGAAGCAGATTTTGATGTAGAGCACGGCCCAACAACAGATGGTTTGCTCCTGCGGCGCCTGACCTTTCTTCGCACCCACATACCTCCACAATGAGTTGGTCATCCACCTGGAACTCACAGGTACGATCAAGGTAGCACACCAAAGCTCTTTTTATGTCAAGGTGTTGGAGTCTCTGCTCTTCCATAGAAGGATGTGGGGGGGAGTAAAAAGAAGGCAGAGTGATAGATTGGCCTATATGAAAAGGTGTGACCACTTTTGGGAGAAAAGAGGGCCTTGTGTGAAGCACCAGTTTGTCAGGATACATAGAGGCAGGGCGGCTTAGATTATAAGGCCTGCAGTTCACTCACTCTGCAGGCAGATGTAATTGCCACAAGGAAGGCTGTTTTCAATGTGAGACGCCTGAGGAGACAATTGCGGAGGGGCTTGAAAGGAACGCTCATCAAGAAAGTCAGAATCAAATTAAGATCTCACTGCAGCATAATTAACAGGGGAGTGAACATAGGAGTAAAATCTTTGCAGGAACCTATGTACAATAGGATACTTAAACAACAATGGTTGATCAGGCAACCTCAAGAAAACAGAAATGGCAGATAAATAACCCCTAAGAGTGTCTAAGGCACAGCCAAGTTGGGCAAAGAACGAAATGTAAACCCTTAGATCGAGAGGCAGAAAGGGGATCAACTGATTTTTGCACACCATGCTACAAATTTCTTCCAACTGCAGGCATATACAGTCTTGCTTGAGGGACGCCTGGCTGTAAGATGACGTTACAGATTTTGGGAGGAAGCTGTCAACAGCAGCTGCTCAGACTCCACGCAAGAAGGCGGAAAGTAGATAGGCTTGGGAGAAAAACCTCCTCTCCTGTTGCCACAGAAGATCCTCCGAATAGGCAGTCAGATGGGAGGATTGATGGATATGCTCAGTAGCTTGTGATACCAGACTCTCCGTGCCCATTCCGAGGCCACAAGGATGACCTGGGCCCAGTTATTCCTGCTCTTCTCGAGAACTCTGGGCAACAGTGGTATGAGCGGAAAGGGGTGCAGGAGGCCTGAGTTCCACTCGAGACAAGAAGTGCCTCTCTTAGCGAGAGCCACCTTGGAAACTTCAGCATGCAAAACTGCTGACATTGTGCTCTCTAAGCAGAGATGAACAGATTTAAGCAAGGAGCCATTGCTGAAAGACTGATTCACTGGGCATCATAGGCTGAGTTCGCCAGATGTTGAACCACGAGGGATAGGCACTGCTGTTCAAGCCATGACTAGAGATGCAGAGCCTCTTGACAAAGGGTCTACAACCCCACCCCGCTTGTTGCAGTACCACGTTAGTGGTGCTGTCTGTGAACATCTGCACTAGCCTTCTCTTCATGAAGGTTAGAAAGGCTTTTAATGCCAGCTGCAGCTCCAGCAGATTGATGTGGAGTCTGGATTCCACCGGGGACCAGAGTCCTCTGATCTTTACCTCTCCCTGATGGCCGACCTCTCCCAGGAGCTACACATCTGTAACTACTGTGAGATCTGGTTGGGGGAAGGGAGAGGGCTCTGCCTCTGACCCATTTGCTGTTCATTAGGCACCACTGAATCTGCCTAGTCTCCAAAGACGCTGGTGCAATAGAAGGGCATGTCCATAAGAGAAGTTTGGACAACCCCAGAGAAGCCAGACGTTCTGCCTGGGGGCCACTGTTTTGTAAATTGCTCTGCCTAGCGAGTTGGTTGTGTCAGGTCAGAAAATAATTCAGAAATTTGCTGCATCTCTCCACAATGCCAGGTTGGTGAAAGAAAACATCTTTTTCCCAAATGAGTCCATCCTCTTGGATTTCTTATCCAGGGGAGCGGTAGGAAAAGCACCTTGAGAAATTGAGGCTTGGCCGACCAAGCTCTCCGGGGCAATGTGTTGCATGAGGAAACTTTGGTCCCCAGGAGCAGGGTGATAACCGTGGGCAATCGTCCTCTTCACAGGAGCCCCTGTGCTGGGTTTGGACAAGGTACCCAAAAGGATGACTGTAAGTGGATCATTAAATGGGACTAGTTGTTCAGATGTGGAGACTCCTAGCTGTAGCACTTCTGTCAAGATGTTAGTCATGACTGCCACCAAGGGTACTTAAGGCAGTTGGCACTGGAGTCAGACGACACCCATTCGGCTCTGAGTCGGAGTCTGGGATAACAACAGGGATGGTGCCACCGGGAGCGTCGGCATCGGGACTGGTGCCAGAGAAGGTCAAAGTGGTATGACTTGTGCCGGTCCGGACCCAGGACTGGAGTCCGGGGGGCCCATTGGCACAGAAGGCAAAGCCACTGGTGTGAAACAGATGGGGACCCTCCCACCCCACATAGCCAGAAGGTGCACAGACAGCCAGAATGCCCAAAAATAAGGCGCATGGCCTCATAAAATTCATTAAATGGGGCAGGGATCGCTCCGGGTCCCAGAAAGTCAGGGAGTCATGGAGTCAGACCTGACACAGGTTCTGAAGAACAAGACTGTCAGTCGACAGATGAGGAGAAGTCAAAGACTACTTCGACTTCTTACTTTTCTTTTCTTTTGCCTTGACTTACCCAATCGTCCTGAGGACTTAGAGTGGGACGCTGACGACTTTGGACTCTGCATCCAGTCCTGGGACCTTCCATGTGACCAGGACCACGACCTAGTAGGAGTCGCATGCCGGGTCACCATCAGCTTTAGGGACTGCTCCCTCAAAGCCTTCAGATGCATGGCCTGGCACTAGGAGCACGACTTTGGTCATGGTCACCCTTCAAACACAACAGACGAGATACAAATCCATCACAGATGTCAGTCAATGATAGGTTCCGCAGGGCATAAACCAGCCTTGTGTGACATCCTCTGCACACCAAAAGGGTACACCTAAAAAAATAAATAAAAAAAAAAAAATTTACAAAAAGCTGAAAAACGCCAGTCAAAAAGTGACTGAGGGGTAGCTCTTCTCTGAATCAGTTTGAGTTCCAGTTTGGAAAGAAAAGAAGTGACGTTGGCACGCCTGGGTGGTGCCAACATAGGATCTGCAACATCATTTTTGGTGAAGACAGATGCAGAGTCGATGGACACCATCTATTGGCATGCAGAGGTACTGCTCAAGAAAAATCTTCCAGATCCAGTCTGATGCCTGGGGAGAATTTACAGGTAAGTAATCTGCAGCTTGAAGTTTCTGTCAGATTGCCCTCACTGTTGTGAGCAATTCTCTTCTCCACAACAGACTATTGTTACTGGCCAACAGGATGATCCCTTTAATTACACAGTTAAACTGCTCCACAGCACCATTTCCTGTTTGATGTACACAGACGTGGTTTTGTGCGCAATTCCATTTCTATGCAGATAGATGCTAAAACATTCAGTAGCAAACTGGGGCCTATTGTCATTTAGTATCCATTTTGGTAACCCCTCTTTAAAAAATACTTTTTCTATGAACTTGACAATGTTGCCAGTCTGCTTTTTGTGCAGTCTATCTCTGGCCACTTGGTTAAATGATTAATCACAACTATAGCACATACTTTTCTTCCTGTTCCCATATGGGGACCATTACATCTATATCCAGCTTTTCCCAAGGCATACCAGGGACAGAAATAGGACTTAAAGGTGGCCTGGGTGTAATATGGGTCTTGTCCGAAGTTTTGCATTGTACACAATTCCTTACCTTTCTTTCTATTCCTAAATCCAATCCAGGCCACCAATACATTTTTTTCTTAGTTTTATCAATACCTAAATGTTCTTCATGACAAATCTCCAGAAGCTTGGTTCTCAAATTCTCTGGAGGGATAACCTTGCTCCTCTCCATAACTAAACCACCTTCAAAGGATAGCTTGTGCCTCAACTACCACTAAGTCAACAATTTTTTCTTTACTAATTTCTTGTATGGCCAACCCTCTGTAATCATCTTGCCCACTTCCACTTCTTGCTCCTGTTCACTCCTGCATTCCTCATTCGAGACACCAGGAAATTCCTCAGAAATGTTTGGAACCCAAAATTCCTTGAATGCATCCCTACTTCTATCACAGGCAAAGGCACGAGACTCAAAAAATCTGCTAATACATTTTGTGACACCGGACATATTGCACTTCATAATTGAAATCAAGTAGTCAAGCCGACATACAAACCAGTCTTGGTTAACCACTATATAGACGCTTGGTAGTTAAGACTTTTGTGGTTGCTACACAGAGGGACCTTTTTTTCTCCAAATATACAGCAGAAAATGTTCAAGCTCCCACACACAAGCAAAAGCTCCCTGTTCAAAAACAGAATATTTCTCGGCAAGAGCATTGCACCAATTTCTCTCCCACTAGCATCTGTGCTAACTATGCAAAGTAGAATCAAAGCCTTGTAATAGCAGAGCATTGCAAATGTCAGCTTTCATTGAGAGTAATGTATCCTGGCACAGACAGGACCATTCAATTTTTTTTTTTTTTTTTAAATGTTGCCTCATTTCATCCATTTCTGTTGAGAAATCTTTCACAAATTTGTAATAAAATTCCACCAAGCCTAGAAATGCTTGCACTTCATCTTTATTCTCGGGTGTGGGTGTCTCTCCGATTGGCTCTAAAACATTTTTTTTTCCAATTAGATTCTTTCAGTTGTAACCTCATGACCCACGTATGTGGTCTCTTAGCAAATTTACATTTGGTAAATTCCACTGTCAAACCTTTTTGCCCTAATATGCGAAGTACCTGTACTAATTTTCAATCATGTTCTTCTCTACATCTTCACATCAATAGCATGTCAAATTGGAAAAATAGCAAACTCCCTACATCCTTATACAAATGCATCAGTCTTTGAAACATGGCTGCAGCAGAAGCCAACTCAAACAATACTATTTTAATCCTATCACAACCAAATAGAGTAAACAAAAGTAGTGGGGCTTCTGCTGTCTGGGTGTAATGATAAAAGGTGATAAGCAGCTATCAGGTAGATCTTGGAAAGCCATTCTATACCCTTGCTAAGGGCCAACATTTCATTAATCCTTAGCAAGGGAAACTGATCAACTAGGATGTTTTTCTTAAGATTACGGTGATCTATGCATAACCTCACCTTGCTGTTAGCTTTTTTGGCCACTATCAAGTGTGCCACCCACTCTGATGACTAAACTTGCCCAATAATCCCTGCACTTTGTAACTTCAAGCTCTTTACATACATCCTCCATAAAAACGGGGGTATGTTTCTGACTTTGTGTAAGCAGGGTTCAGTATCATGTTTCAACTGTATCTTATGTTGGAATCCTTTATGTTTTCTTATGCTCCTCGAGAATAGCTTAGGACATTTTTCAGAAATGTACCAACCAAATTCTACCTTTGGCTGCATAATTTGCACCGGTTCAAGGCTATTATGATTCAGTTGTTCCTAGTTTGCCTTGCTCTATCCAACCAAGTACTGATGGTCCCATTACAGAAGCATACATTTTACCGAGAGCTTCTCTGTTCTCGAATTTAAACAATAATTTTCTATATCAAACCATGTCAATAGGTTCTTCAGTAAATGTTTTGTCTAGAATAGGGTTTCCAAATCTTTCCCTAGTGTAGGTACATATTTCTCACTCCATACTTCCTTATTCACAATAGTACAAGGCGAACCAGAATCCGCTATAACTGAAATACCAACTCCAACAAAAGACATTTCACTGATTGGTTATTTATTTTCCTGTTCGGATCCATATCGATATTCAGTACCTGCATACCTTCAACATTCAACACATATATTTCACCCTGCATCTTCTGATGAGCTTGACAAACATTCATGTCCCTGGATTTTTTCTGGCAAACTTTGTGGAAATGTCCCCAAATCCCACATTTAAAGCTCTTCTGCTTGTGCACCGGGCACTTCCTATCATTTGCAAGATTATTGGTGTTTACACATCGAAAATACCTTTTACCCTTGACAGTTTTCGGAGTGGTTTTCCTCTCAGAGTCGGTCAGGTTTATTTTTATTTTTTCCTTTCAAAGGACCCTTGTACTAATGGGTTAGAGGTGCTAACTGCAACCACTACAGAATCGCCTTGCTTGTTTTTACTATGACAGCACAGCTTCTGTACATCTCCATGTAATTTCTGCTTTTCTGACAAAGTCAAAAACACCTTGGAGTGACTATTCACCCTTTCCCCACAAGTTATCCTGAATGCCCAGATCAGCTGCTAGCATCACAATCTGGTCTCTAATGAGTTTGCCAAATGTTCCAATGCAGACACAAAATCATATATGAACACCTCTACCTTGTTTTCTGTGGAAAAAGTATAATGATCCACAGCAACCTATACAGTTGGTTTGTAGTAATGATCCAAATCCTTCAAGGTATTAGAATATACATCCCTTTGACCTTCCAGACTCTGTTTTTTATTAAAGCGATTAGATACTTTCAGAACCCGGGGCCCAAACAATGTAATAGTAATTTCTTTGTCTTCTCAGCTGTACGTTTTTCTATCATCCTCGAAAGTGGATATATAATTTGTAAAGTACTCTTGCAGTTACTCTCATTTTAATGTAGGTTCTCTAGATGCCAGTATGAATTACTGTGGTGGAGAAAAGTTCCATATGTTCCCAGATCTCATAATATCGCACAATGTAGCACAATGGAATGCAAGGATCTCCAGTCATAAATTTAGTATGCCTCTTAAGCCAAATTGAGTACCCCCAAATATATTCAGTCACAATTGTATTGAATTGTACAGCATTGTATCCAATCACAAGGGAATTGAAAATACAGTTCAAAGGCTGTAGGAGTAAGGATATACAGCACATATGTGAAGGTCACATGCTAGAACTCACCATAGCAATGTTGACTGAATTAGTTTTCCTTTTAACTGTACCCATGCCTTACTCCTCTAACCTCAGCCTTATGCTTCCCTTCAATGCAATGGCAGATCAATGAACACATATGACGGCACATACGTTGTGTGCTTGTACTGTATTTGTCAGCAAGGTGAAGCTTATTTTGATCACCTGCAAGATGGAGGCACACATCCTTTATGTGCTGTAACGTCATGTACTTTTCCTGTAGCATTTGAATGATAAGGTGTTGCAGTGCATTCCAATGACGCTGGGAACATACACCGTTGGAACAACAGTTAAGAATGCAACTCTTATGCAATAGCAAGGGTTAAATTATAGCAATATCAGCTCAATGTTTTGTCTCAATAGATGTAATTACACAAACGGCAGATAAAATATTCATGAGTGCCTTTTGAGAAACTTCAGGAAGTTAAACTCACAATGTAGCTTTGTACACCGCTTGGTTTTAAGTGTGTCAGGAGTCGTTGCCAATTTGATAAAGAAGATTTCTCCCATATCGGCTTTTTCTATAGTCTTTATACCACATGTACCTATCTCCAGACACACACTGAGAGGAACAGCAAAACAACTCCTTCATAAAGCTTCTTCTAATGACGGTTTCTATCCACTCTCCCCTCAAAATTCCAAAACCCTCCATGCCATTACCTCACAAATTAGACAGAGATTCACCCGTAAGGTGTCCTACATGCAACACTACAACCCCACAGGTACATGTCTACATACATACTGACATAACAAATAGATGGTTACTGTCATAGTGGTGCGCAGCTGGTACGTACAGGGATTATCTGTGTACTCAGTGTGGCTGCCATTTTTAAAATATGTTTCGCCAGGCACTGCCACCATTTTGGAACTACAAGGGAGGATGTTTTGACGTACTGTCAGACCATCACTGTAATTTTGGAAATATCGTTGATACAGTAAACTAACAGAACTTATCAACGGAACTGTCCATTAATTCACACAACTGAGCACATCAAGTCATATTTGGTCGCTAATGTGCACAGCTGGTGATTTTATTTATGCCTAAAGCATTACTAATTTACTGATGTGCACAACAAACTTCATGGCCATAATTTGGGTTGCTGATGTGCACAGCTGGAGTTTTGTATGTTATGTGTACAATAGTGTTGCCACATTCACAACACTGATCTGCACAGCTACTGAAGATACCAATGGATGTTATTGTGGTGAGAGGATGAAGGAATACAGCATTGGTTTCTATCAAGATGCTTAAGTAGAGATAAAAAGTATTTGCTGCTTTGCTATTACAACACATTTAATATGTACATTCTTGTGAGAAAAACAGTGGTAGACTTTGTAATATTGTGCAATCTGTTAATCCTCTACCAACGTTTTTGGAAACGCTACGTAGCCCAGCAATACCATTGAATCAGTGGTTTGATGCCCCTTTGAAATGTATCTAGGGACTATTGTTACATCTTGTATCAGGGCAGAAATAAATAAATCTCTTGTTACATTCCCTGGGCTTTGAAGGAAGGAAAGTGTAATAACATCTTTCAGTGGTGCCTCTCCAGTGGAAAGAGAAGAACTTGAGTACCAAGAAGTGGTAAAACAAATTGAAGGAAAGATTTGACATTCAATCTAGTTTGGTCATTTTACGACAAAAGTTTTTCAAAAGAACTCAATTCCCACCGGGAAATCTAGATGCATACAACAGTTTATTAAGGAAACTGTGTGGTAAGTGTCAGTTTGGTGAGTTAACCGATCAACTGGTCAGAGATAAGTTTAAAGCTAATTGCTCTGACAAACATATTCAGCAACAGTTCATCACTATAGGAAATCCTTCACTTGATAAGGTGAGTAAAGTTGCAAAGAGCATAGCATTGGCTCAAATTTCCATAAATGAGTTAAATGCACAATCTGTGGGAAAAGAAACTAAGTGTGATCCGCGGGGGTCAGCAAAAAAAGAAAGCTGTAAAGACAAATGATAAGAATTTTTTTTATAAGGACTAACATGATTTAGATGTGGGAACAACCCACATGGTAGAGGGAGAAAGTTGTCCAGCAAGAATGGTTGCATGTCGCAAATGCTCAGGGGTGAGTAATTTTGCTGAGGTGTGTCAGAGCAATAGGACAGGCAGCATGCAGGTGATCAGCATGGGGGCAGAGGAAGTTCATGGTGAAGTTGATGACCAGATTGTGAAGGAGGTTCAAGATATGATTCTAGTGGTTAAGGAAGACAAGGTGACAAGTGGAGATCCCGAGGAATGTATAGATCCATACCTAGACGCGTTGGTGGGAGACAAAAAGGTACATTTCTTAGATGTCTCAGGAGCAAGAGTTACAATGACTAATTCTGAGTTAGATAAACTATGGGTTGACAAGAAGTTGACCCTCCCAGACAGGTCACCTGAATTCTAGGAGGGCAGAAAGGTAGAGTTAGAAGGCCTTCTGAAGGATATATTGGAATTCAGAGTCTATAAAATACACTGAAAGGTATATGTTGCTAAAAAGGGATTAAAAATTTTAGGTTGGTACCATCAGGGTTTGTTTCGTTTGATACTTGGAACAAAGGATCTAGTGTTAGTAGTACAAAATAAGTCTATTGAACAAGAATTCCCTGAGGTTTTTGTTACTACATTGTCAAGAAATTTAGGCTTCGAACATAAGATAAAGGTGAAACAAGAAGCTAAGCCAGTTAAACATGAAATTAGAGTTATTCCATTTTGCTTAAGAGATGATTTGAACACAAAATCAGACATG
The DNA here is from genome assembly GCF_031143425.1 of Pleurodeles waltl. NCBI lineage: Eukaryota > Metazoa > Chordata > Amphibia > Caudata > Salamandridae > Pleurodeles > Pleurodeles waltl. The sequence goes on along the minus strand of NC_090447.1, from coordinate 466,282,370 downwards.
TTGCAAAGTATAGGGGTTTTAGAACCCAGTGAATCAAGTTTATGGTCCTCTTTTCCTTGGTGGTAGCCCGAAAGCACAATGTAGACATACATGTCTGTGTTGATTTCAGAAGTCTCAACAAAGACATGTGGGTGGATTTCCAACCTTTCCCAAAGATTAATGACTTGCTGGGTATGTTGGGTGAGGTTGAGTGGTTTTCGAAAATTGAATTGGCCTCAGCATACCGGACAATACACAGCATTCAACTCTCCTTCAGGTGCATAACAATTTTGTTGTATGCCATTTGGCCTGACATCTGCCACATCCGTTTTTCAAGGAATCATGCATCAGTTGTTTGGCAACATCAAGGGCTTCACAGTATTCCAGGAGGATGTTATTGATTTTTGCCAAAAACATTAGAAGATCATGTCACCATTTTTATTTAAAAAAAAAATCAGATTTTTTCAGAAAGGGGAATAGTAGTTAAGAAGAAAATGTGTGAGTTTTGAAAGGAGAAAGTTAAGTTTCTGGGTCACAATTTCTGCAGAAGGTATTTACCAGAGACCTTCTCTGGTAAAGGACGTTGTGGATTGTCCACCACCTAAGAACAAGGATGAGTTACGCTCATTTAATGGGCAAAGTGAATTCTGTGCCATATTACTTCCAGGGTACACTTCCAAAACAAAAAAAACTTACTAACATGTTAAAAAAGAAAAATGTCCTGCTTGTTTGGGATGACTGTTGTCAAGAGAATTTAGAAATGGTAAATCTCAAATGACATGTGCAAGAGCCTTAGATCCTTATGATCCAAAGTTTCCATGCACCATTACAGTTGATGCGAGCACATATGGTCCTGGGTGCAGTACTAACTCAAGATAAGGGGAGTGAGTAATTCATCATAAGTTATGTGTACAGAGTTCTTCATGAGCCTGGGTTCAATTATTCTGTTACTGAAAAAGAGTTACTGGCCTCTTATTGTGGCATTGAGAAACTCAGGTTATATGTAAGGGGTAGACAATTTTGTCACTAAACAGACCACAAGCCACTGGTGAAAATCCTTAATTGTGAAAGAGTAAAATATAACACTCCCTGAATAGTTTGTCTCACTACAAAGCTTTTATAATAATATTTTGCAATTATACACATTCCGGGTGAAGACAACATTACTGCTGATAATGTGTCCAGATGCCTGGGGGTAACCAAGAAGTGATAGATCCTGAAGAGGATATAGAGCAACACAAAATGATGATGGACGGAGTGCTGAACAATGAAAATACTCACCCCAGTCACAGATCTGGGTTTAATCCATCATTCTTTTGTTCACCATGCCACCCCAGTTTAGACCCAGCCATATGCAAATCAGTCTTGACCCTGTTCCTCATGGGAACAGTCCAGCCCGAACTGCCAAGCCAGGTACTCACTGGACCGGAAACAAGCATCCTGGGACCGGTTTCAGGGTTTCACCCTTCATCAGCCAGGCTAGCTTGAATCCAGTGGCACAGTGAGCAAGGGACCCACGAGAGTTGTTTTGCAGTTTTCAGTGAGTATGCCTGAGTATGAAGTGTGTTCACGAAAGGAATGGAAACAAGCAAGTGAGATGGCTGCGTGTTAAATAAAGTCCAGGGATATATCATCAATGGATGGCCAAAAGAAAGGTGTGTTAGTCCACAAATGTAAAAATTGTCAATTGAAGATGGTGTTGTGGTAAAAGGTGACAAGTGTGTTCCCCCATGGTATTACAACAAAAGCTGATTAAAATGTCTCATGACGGGCATTTAGGGTCAACAATGACTAACAGATGAGTCGCAGCTTATTACTGAAGGTCTTCAATTGACAAATACATTAATGTAGAAGTTAAGGAGTGTGTTGCATGCAGCAAATCTGGACAGGGTTTTAAAGTGTTAACTCCACTGTTGCATCCCATACAATATCCAGACAGACATTGGACTACACTGGGCATGGATATGGTTGGACTGTTCAGTTTTCTGCCACATCATCTTCAATATGCTTTTGTCTTAATGGATTATTACATTAAGTGGCCTGAGGTACGCTTTTTCTCCACACATTTTGTAACTAATGCAGTGATATTTTGAATGGTGTATTTACTAGAGAAGTGTAAGAAAATGGCTCCCTGTTGCAGTTACCCCCACTTTTTGCCTGATACTGATGCTGACTTGACTGAGAAGTGTGCTGGGACCCTGCTAATCAGGCCCCTGCACCAGTGTTCTTTCACCAAAAATGTACCATTGTTTCCACAATTAGCACACCCCTGGCACACAGATAAGTCCCTTGTAACAGGCCAAGGGCCCTGTGACCAGGGAAGGTCTCTAAGGGCTGCAGCATGTGTTGTGCCACCCTTAGGGACCCCTCACCTAACACATGCACACTGCCATTGCAGATTGTGTGTGTTGGTGGGTGGAAAAAAAGCAAAGTCAACATGGCATTCCCCTCAGGGAGCCATGCACACAAAATACTGCCTGTGGCATAGGTAAGTCACCCCTCTAACAGGCCTTACAGCCCTAAGGCAGGGTGCACTATACCACAGGTGAGGGCATAGCGTACAGTGTGGCCATATTAAGTATATGGTCTGAGAGTTTGTCAATAACAAACTCCACAGCTCCATAATGGCTACACTGAAAACTGGGAACTTCTCAGAATAATAAACCCACACTGATGCCGGTGTTGGATTTATTAAAAAATGCACACAGAGGGCATCTTAGAGATGCCCCCTGTATTTTACCCAATCCTTCAGTGCAGGACTGTCTGGTCTGTGCCAGCGTGCTGCTGAGAGACAAGTTTCTGCCCCCCTGGGGTAAGAGCCTTTGTGCACTCTGAGGCCAGAAACAAAGCCTGCTCTGGGTGTAGATGCTTCACACCCCCCCCTGCAGGAACTCTAACACCTAGCAGTGAGCCTCAAAGGCTCAGGCTTCGTGTTACAATGCCCCAGGGCACTCCAGCTAGTGGAAATGCCCGCCCCCTGGACACAGCCCCCACTTTTGGCAGCAAGTCCAGGGGAGATAATGAGAAAAACAAGGAGGAGTCACCCACCAGTCAGGACAGCCCCTAAGGTGTCCTGAGCTGAGGTGACCCCTACCTTTAGAAATCCTCCATCTTGATTTTGGAGTATTCCCCCAATAGAAATAGGGATGTGCCCCCCTCACCACAGGGAGGAGGCAGAAAGAGGGTGTAGTCACCCTCAAGGACAGTAGCCATTGCGTACTGCCCTCCGAGACCTAACCACACCCCTAAATTCAGTATTTAGGGGAACCCCAGATCCCAGGATATCAGATTCCTGCAACCTGAAGAAAGAAGGACTGCTGACCTACAAGCCTGCAGAGAAGGAGAAAGACAACTGCTTTGGCCCCAGCCCTACCAGCCTGTCTCCAACTTCGAAAACCTGCACCAGCGACGCATCCGACAGGGACCAGTGACCTCTGAAGCCTCAGAGGACTGCCCTGGACTACAGGACCAAGAAACTCCAGTGAACAGCGGCCCTGTTCAAAACCAGCTACTTCTTTGCAACAAAGAAGCAACTTTCCAAGACAGCATGTTTCCCGCCGGAAGCGTGAGACTTCACACTCTGCACCCAACGCCCCCGGCTCAAGATCCAGAGAACAACCACCACAGGGAGGACTCCCCGGCGACTGTGACCCCGTGAGTAGCCCGAGACGACCCCCCTGGACCCGCACAGTGATGCCTGCAGAGAGAATCCAGAGGCTCCCCCTGACCACGACTGCCTGTAACAAGGGACCTGACGCCTGGACCTAGCACTGCACCTGCAGTCCCCAGGACCTGAAGGAACCGAACCTCAGAGTAGGAGTGAGCCCCAGGCGACCCTCTACCTAGCCCAGGTGGTGGCTGTCCCGAGAAGCCGCCCCTGTGCCTGCCTGCACCGCTAGAGTGACCCCTGGGTCCCTCCATTGTTTCCTACCTAAAACCAGATGCCTGCTTTGCACACTGCTCCCGGCCGCCCCTGTGCCGCTGAGGGTGTGTTTTGTGTGCCTACTTGTGTCCCCCCCTAGTGCTCTACAAAACCCCCCTGGTCTGCCCTCCCCGAGGACACGGGTACTTCCCTGCTGGCAGACTGGAACCGGAGCACCCCTGTTCTCCATAGGTGCCTATGTGTTTTGGGCACCACTTTGACTCACCTGACTGGCCCTGAGCTGCTGGTGTGGTAACTTTGGGGTTGCCTTGAACCCCCAACGGTGGGCTGCCTATGCCCCAGGACTGAGACTTGTAAGTGTTCTACTTACCTCCTAACCTAACCTTTACTTACCTCCCCCAGGAACTGTTGATTTTTGCACAGTGTCCACTTTGAAAATAGCTTATTGCCATTTTTACAAAGACTGTACATGATATTGTTTCCATTCAAAGTTCCTAATGTATCTAAGTGAAGTACCTTACATTTAAAGTGTTTGCTGTAAATCTTGACCCTGTGGTTCTTAAAATAAGCTAAGAAAATATATTTTTCAATATAAAAACCTATTGGCCTGGAGTAAGTCTTTGAGTGTGTGTCCCTCATTTATTGCCTGTGTGTGTACAACAAATGCTTAACACTACCCTCTGATAAGCCTACTGCTCGACCACACTACCACAAAATAGAGCATTAGAATTATCTACTTTTGCCACTATCTTACCTCTAAGAGGAACCCTTGGACTCTGTGCACACTATTTCTTACTTTGAAAGAGCCAACTTCCTACCGGAAGGCTTTCCAGAACATTTGATTTCCAATACTGGGGCGCAATTTGTAAACACTGAGGTGGAGGAATTCATGAAAGTTATCAGGAGTCAAGCATTTAAAAAGTTCTCTCTATCAAACACACACAAATGGGCTGGTAGAGAGGATGAACAGGGTTGTTGTACATTGCATTAAGTGGGCTAAAAATAACTATAATGTGGAAGAAGCCATCAAGTCTGCGTTGTTGTTGTATCGCACAACACCCCATTCTATTTATTAAGGGGTTGTATACCTGCCTCAACGTTGTATCCCTCTTGGTTGATTAGATCCATTAAACACAAAGTTATTACAGTTGATGATCAGAATACTTTAAAAATCAAAGGAAAAAAAAAAGGTATGATGCCAGAAGGTGTGCTAAAAGTTTTCTTTTTCAGGTGGGAGACCTGGTGCCGGTAAAGAAACCTGATTTTGTGAAGAAAGGGGATACCAAGTATAGTGAGCCATTTAAGATCGATAAAGTGTGTGCGAGTGCACTACATGTGCAAGGGGGACACTACTGGAATGTTCGTAAGATTGTCAAAGTTTCTGGTTTGAAAAATGCTTCAGCTTCAGAGGTGGATGCTGAACTTAATGAAGACATGACCAGTTTGTCTAGAGATGTTAAAGATGCTGGTTCTCAAGGGCCTTATGGCAAACAGAGTAACATTGACAAATCCTTTCAGTTGAAGGAACTGCTTTATGAATTTTCAGATGTTGTTTTGAGGAGATCGCCCTGGAAAAGATTTGTGCCTATGAAACTGAGATAAGGTAACTTTATGATGCATGCATTTAGGCTTATAGTCCTATCCTATAGTCATTCTGTGATATAAGTATTTAAATGTATAGTTATGTCATTATTTGTTTGATTATTTTCGGTTTCATTTAATTTGCTTATGTTAACTATATTTTCCTTGTTTGGTAGTTACATTTTTATATATTTCTATTTAATTAACAAGGGAAGATAATATGTTATGTTCTATTATGTTCATTGGGTTGGAATGTTGTGATAGGATTCTACTGCTGGTCATTCAAAGGGAATGTTCCATATGTGTCAGTTCGGGCAATCCGGAAGAGGGCACCATGGTGGTAGCTTCTGTACTGACTACACTGTAATAATAAATCAAAGTTAAACACATTAAGCTGGTGAGTGTCACTTCTACTTACTACAACTTCGCCTAGAGGTCTCAGGCTACCACAGGAAAATGGTGATTGTCACAGTCCTGTAGCCTCTGCTGCCCAGTGACAGCCTCATCATGGCATGGCCTTTCTGCTCATAATAATGATCATAAGACCGTTAGGAGTGCTAAGCATCTCGAGCTAAGGGTTAATCAGCATAAAGTACAAAAAAACTGAGTTGAGGGACCAAATAAAAGGACATATGAAAAAAAAAAAATGTCGCAATATGTGAAGAGGCAAATAAGTCTACAATTTACTTTTGCATACATTACTTAGAGAAATTGCTGCCTTCAAAAACGTTCTTTAAGGCCAGCATACCTCCTTTACTAGGAAACAAATTGGAAATCACATGTTCAATACCTAGCACTTTCTATAAACATGTGACAATATTCATCATCTGAATGAGGGGACACATCAGGTAGGGCATCATTAAAGACATCAGAAGTCACAAATATATAGAGTTTTGATACTTTTATGATATATGTTCTCAATACAAATTTTGCTTCATGCGACTATGGTAATCAGAGTACCAAGATTTACCCTATTCAACACTAATGTCAGGCTCAGCACCAGGTAGAGGAAGCCAGTGTTACCAACAATTTAGTACATCACTTGCATAAACATGCTCCATTTCCATCAATTACTCATTACAGCAAGTCAGAGAAGAGTGCAAGCAGATGAGGAAAGCTGAGGAGGTGGATCTGGGAAAGATTTTAGGAGATTCAAAATCCTAGGAAGAGTAACCTTAACCTACTCATATGACTTCGCATGCTTCTGTTCCCAAAAAGTTAAAGAATTACAAGCAAAAAACAATGGTGGGGAAGAGCAGCATCAGAGAGTCTGACATCTCACCATATTCATGATAATGTGTTGAGGAACACAAAGGTTAAGATTGCACCATTTATCTTCATCACAGGACCTTCTTTAAGAAAATAGCAGCACTCCCTGCACCTTTAAGCTTAGACCTGCCCGTCTCCCCCTCCCCCACATACATGTAGTGGTCAGTAGAGTTAAACTGCATTTATCTATGCTTGATGCACTTAGGCCAGTGTAAAGATGAAGACCCTGAGAGAAAATGGGTACTGACTAGGAGGGAGAAAACACGTCCTACAATCTCCAGGTAGTATATATATTTACAACCAGTGACACCAAGTAGTTAATGTGAAAAAATTAAAAAGGCAGGAAGATCGGAGGGATGGCCACAGCCAAAAGGTGATGCAATGTATTAGCAGTCATGTAGCACTACAAATGTGCTCGTGTAAATTAGTGGAAACTGTGATGATAGTGCTGTAAGGCAAGAGGTGCAAACTAGAAAAGAAGACAGAAGCAAGCCGAGAGCTAAAGAGACACAGAATAATGTGGTGTGAAAGGAAGATAATTTAATGAGAAACAAAGAGAAACAGAACAGAAAGCAAAACACCTGTGAGATGAATAAAACAAGGGAAAAGGGAGAAGGCAGAGACAGAAAAAGCAGGTGAGAAAAAGAGGTAAGGGAAAATGAGTAACAGAAAGGGACAGAAGAGAGGAGGGATGAGAGAGAAAGGGAATAGGAAATGAGAAAAGATAGAGGGGGGAAAAGTCAGATGGGATGAGACACGAAGATAGGCAATATGCCAAAAAGAGTGGATGAGAGCAGGATGAATCCTGGAAAGATGGCAGATCCCATAGATCATAGTATTAAGGTCTTTACAATGCCACTACATGTTCTTCAATAGTCATCAATTTATTTTTATATTTACCCCTAGTAAGCTTTCACTTTTAAAATGTTTTCAGACTTTAATATGATCTTCATTAAAGTATTTGCACATTAAATGTCACACTGCCATTTTTTCCTACAAATATTCCATTCTGAAGATGCCAAAAAACAAGGGCACATATCTATGTACCAGATGAATCTGTACTGTGCCAGGGAATAGCTGGTCCCGTCCTCGCACACAGTTCCCGTGTGTTGGGGACGAGACCAGCTCGACCTGCACCGGGCCCACAGGGGGAGCACTAGCTTCCAGCGCGTTAGGACAGAGGACGTGTTCAGGGTAAGTCCTTCTCCTGAGGGGTGGTTGGGGGGAGAGGGGGAGGGAAACAGACAGGGGAAAGGAAAGAGTTTTTCCTCCCCCCGTGCCTGTTTTGAGTGGATTCCTGCTCCACGATCGTGGGTGAGGCCAGCAGGAATCTACCCACTAGACACCAGGGATTGTTTTATGTTTATTAGGCAAGGGTCGCTCCCCTGGGGACTTAAGTTTATCTGTGTTTCGCCCCCCCCCGGGGGTAGATCGGCCTTTTTTTTGGCCGATCTGCCCCCAGGGGTTGGTCAAAATCCACTAGACACCAGGGATTCAGTTTCAAATAATGTTTTAGGGCAGCGATCCCTTAGCCAAGGGTCGCTGCCCTGGGGACAATATTTTTTCATATGTTTCGGCCACCCAGGGGGCTTAATCAGTCATGTTTTTGGCCGATCTCGCCCACAGGGGGTCGAAACCCACTAGGTCCCAGGGATTGCGTTGTGTGTGTTTTGTGTGGGGGGTGGCCCCTTTGGTGAGGGCCACCCCCCCCAAAGGGTGCTCATTACTGCTGACCATTTCTTCAGCCTATTTTTTTTTTTTGGACCATCTGCCTCCCTCCTCCCCCCCAAATGGGGCAGAAGCCACCAAGATGCTCGGGGGGGGGGGTGGGGTGGGCAGTGCCCTCTTTGGCAAGGGTCTCACCCCACAGGGGCACAGAACTGTTGGGCATTTCTGCCCCCCTTGGGTGCAGATCAGCCTATTTTTTTAGGCCCATGTGCCCCCCAAGGGGGGCAGAATCCACTTAGACACCAGGGAAAAATTTTAAATTCTTGGTGGCGGGGTATTTGTCAACTGGCAAAGTATTTGTATTTGTGATTATAACAGTCTATTTCTTCTTTTTGTTCTAGTTCAAAGCTTTTTCTTCCTTTGCTGTCGATGCTTGCAGTTTCAGTAGTTGACCTGCGGTTTGCGTAGCTGCATGTTTTAGGTAAGTAAAAGCAATTTAATCCAAAGGAGTATTGTTGACATGCATGAATGACATGTTTGTAGGTGGTGTACTAAATGCAGGATTGTGTGTGAAATTGCCCCTAAATTTGTGCACAATTATATTTGTGTTATCTTATGTCTAATTTGCTTTTCTTTTTAGTGGGATATTATTGGTGATTGCTGTGCCTGTGCAGAGTAGTTGCTGGTGAGTCTAGCTTTTTCAGGCAAGTGAGTGGTATAGTTTTTTAGTACATAACTCTTTGTGATAAAGCCACACTTTGTTTATCACTTATAAAGTGCTGGTTTTTGTTAGCAATCCATTTGTTGTTAGAAAGGATCATGGCTAGCCGCAGAGTGTCTGTTCCGCAGATTGCTGGCATGCTTTTTGAGTCGTCTTCTGACCATGATTATGAGACTAACTCTGCATCTGAGGCTGAGGAGGAAGTGAGAGATTCTGGCAGTTAGTTTTCTGTCTGAGAGGATTCTTCTGATGAAGAAGCCACTCTCAGTGCAGATGAAGAGCCTGTTTTAAAGCAGGACACTGATGTGCCAATAGTGCAGCAGACTGGGGCTGAAAGGTTTCCCTTTGGAAGACCTGACACCTGGGTTTCCCCAAACATGGAGCAGCCACAGTTGCCTGCCTTTACTGGTCTCCCAGGGTGTATGGTAAATACAGAAAACTTACTGCCTGTCAATTTCTTTGAGTTGTTTATGGACAATGTATTTTTGGAAGAGATTGTTGAGCAGACTAATTTGTATGCGGAGCAGTATTTGAGGGACAACGCTGCCAGACTTAGGCCTCAGCCTAGAGCTACCCAGTGGGTTCCCACAAAGCTGGAAGAGATGAAAAAGTTCTTAGGATTGACTTTTTTGATGGGGTTGTTAAGGAAGTTGTCACTGGCTTCATATTGGTCTACTAACCCCATGATGGCAACGGCTATAATTCCTGTAACTATGACTCGTAATCGCTATTTGCTTATTCTTCGGATGCTGCATTTTGTTGACAATGCTTTAGCCTTGCCACGAGATCACCCTGATTGTGACCCTCTTTTTAAGGTTAAGCCTGTCCTTGATCATTTTGTAGATCTGTTTTCAGAGGTCTATGTTCCAGGCAAAGAAATAAGTGTGGATGAGTCTTTGGTCCTGTTCAAGGGGCGTTTGGTTTTTAAGCAGTACATTCTTAGCAAGAAGGCACAGTATGGAATTAAATTGTACATGCTGTCAGAACGTAGTACAGGATACGTGTATAATTTCCGGGTCTACACTGATAGGGATTCCAGTATTGACCCCCCTGGTTGTCCGCCCACTTTTGGAGTTAGCAAGAAAATTGTGTGGGGACTTGGCAGACGACTGTTTAACAAAGGGTGGTGTTGATTGAGTAGATCAGAGGTTGGAATCTTAAACTGCTCTTCATAAGTCTTATGTGTGGCATAAAAAAGCTGGCCATGCATTTTTTTCATTTGGCAACTTTTAATGCTTTTATTGTGTTCAAGGATTGTTCCTCTGAGTCAATGATGAAATTTGAGGAGTGCGTGACAGAGAGCCTTATTGAGGTGGAACAGGCAAGAGTTCCTAGAGTAGCAGTGGCGGAGGATGTGGCTAGATTGAAAGATCGCCACTTTCCTGATCACATTCCTCCCAATCCCAAAAAAGACTTGGCCACTAAGAAATGTAGAGTCTGTGCCCAAAGAGGTATCCAGAGGGAGAGCCAGATGTACTGCCCCAATTGCCCTTCAAAGCCTGGGCTGTGTGTGGCCGGCTGTTTCAGGAGCTACCACACCAAAAAATATTTCCGGGAAATACCGTGAGCGTAAACTGCCTATTTTGTGTTTGTAGTTTTGTACTTATTTATAATTAGTTAGTGTTTTCTTTTTTTTTTTTAAACAAAAAAATAGTGATGGCAGCGTGCATGGAGTGGCGCTTGGCTGGAGGTGAGCATGGGGTGGCGCTTGGCTGGCAATGAGCATGGGGTGGCGCTTGGCTGGCAATGAGCGTGGGGTGGCGCTTGGCTGGATGTGTGCGTGGGGTGGCGCTTGGCTAGATGTGTGCGTGGAGTGGCGCTTGGCTGGATGTGCGCGTGGAGTGGCGCTTGGCTGGCGGTGCCAGTCAAACGTCAGTCCATTCTCTCTCGTCAGCTGGTGTGATTGCTGTATCAGGCATGTGTGCGTATGTAAGTGATGTGCCCTTGAGTGGAACTGTCTGTCGATTCGAGTGTTGTAATGTGCTGGACCAGTGGCTGGTGGCGTAAATGGTCTTGTGCATGTCATGTACGAAAGGTGTATGAATGGACTGTAAAGCGGTTGATGCCTTGTTGCGGCTTTACAGCTCATGAGTTATGAGTCATTGGTTCAGTTTTTGGGCCTTTCAGTTATTAACAGTTCATTTCATTTTTGTGAAATCTCTTGTTAATAAAATTTGATCTACTAAACCATCACTCACCCTCGTGCCAAATCCAACCAGTATGTGTGGTTAAAATTACAAAACCTGCTCCTCTTTAATCAGGTGTCACAGCACACCCCTGACACACTAGGGGCCAGATGTAGGAAAAATCCAAATTGCGACTTGCAATTAGCGAGTCCCTGCGACTCGCAAATTGCAAGTCGCAATTTGGAATGCAGAAAGGTGTCTCAGACACCTTCTGCGACTCGCTATGGGGTCGCAAAGACCCACCTCATTAATATTAATGAGGTGGGTCGCAATTTGCGACCCCATAGCGTGTCTGGGCACTCACGGGGATGGTGGCCTGCTGGAGACAGCAGACCACCATGTCCGTGACTGCTTTTTAATAAAGCAGTTTTTTTTTTTTTTCAAAGTGCCGCCCGTTTTCCTTAAAGGAAAACGAGCTGCACTTTGAAATAAAACCGAAACCTTTCGTTTCAGATTTTTTCAGGGCAGGTAGTGGTCCATTGGACCACTGCCTGCTCTGAAAAAATATTTTTTTTGCCAGTCACAAAGGGGAAGGGGTCCCATGGGGACCCCTTCCTGTTTGCGACAGGGTTACCATCCACTTCAAGTGGATGGTAACTGCGACTCCATTTGCGACCGCTTTTGCGGTCGCAAATGGAATTGCATTGCGAGTCGCAAATAGGAAGGGAACACCCCTTCCTATTTGCGAGTCGGAAATGCATTTTGCGAGTCGGATCCGACTCGCAAAATGCATTTCTGCATTCCGGTGAGGCTTTTACGCCTCGCAAATGGCGTTTTTCACTGTTTGCGACTCGCAAACACTTTGCTACATCTGGCCCTAGGTATCTCGGGTGGGACCACTATGATGAAGCATCCCACCAACTTGGTTGGTTGGTGAGTGGTCTTTTTAACATAACCTATGTGTGTTTCTTTTTTCACAATTTTAGTGTTTGGAACATCACAGAAGTACGGGGACACATCAAAATGATCTATTACAAAACTACCTGTGTTTGGGGAGGAGGGGCACCTATGTTTTTGGTCCCGGGTGTGGCCTTCATCTAGGGAAACCTACCAAACCCAGAAATGTTTTAAAACTAGACACCCCAAGGAGTCCAGGGAGGTGTGGCTTGCATGGATCCCCAACATTTTCTTACCCAGACTCTTCTGCAAACCTCAAAATTTGCTTAAAAATCCCTCACTTTTCTTTGTAGGATCACCACTCCGGCACAAATTTCCTACCACCCAGCATTGCCCTCAGTCTCCAAAGTAAAATGATACCTCACTTGTGTGGGTCCCCAAAGCAGAGTCAGCCTAAAGATGTATAAAAGGAAAATATGTGCTTATCAGCTTGCTGTGCTATTCCCTCAATCTCTACAGGTTTTTGGCCTTTTTCTGTTGCAGACACCTGGGCCACCCACACAAGTGAGGTATCATTTTTATTGGGAGACTTGGGGGAACGCTGGGTTGAAGGAAATTTGTGGCTCCTCTCAGGTTCCAGAACGTTCTGTCACCAAAACGTGAGGAAAAAGTGTTTTTTGGCCAAATTTTGAGGTTTGCTGAGGATTCTGGGTAAGAAAACACTGGGGGATCCACGCAAGTTACACCTACCTAGACTCCCTTGGGTGTCTAGTTTTCAGAAGATAGGTTTCCCTATATGGCTGCTGAGCCCTGGACCAAAAGCGCAGGTACCCCCACCCCCCCCCAAAAACATGTAGTTTTGTTTTCGATCATTTTGATGTGTCCACAAAGTGTTTTGGGGCATTTACTTTCACTGGCACTAGGCCTACCCACACAACAGAGACCATTTTTATCAGAAGACTTTGGGGAACGCTGGGTGGAAGAAAACTTGTGGCTCCTCTTGGATTCCAGAACTTTCTGTCACCGAAATGTGTGAAAAAAGTGTTTTTTTTAGCAAACTTTTGAGGTTTGCTAAGGGTAACATAACTTGGTGAGAGCCCCACAAATCACCCCATCTTGGATTCTCCTAGCGGTCTAGTTTAAAAAAATGCACAGGTTCCAGAACTTTATGTCACCGAAATGTGAGGAAAAAGGGTTTTTTTTTGGCCAAATGTTGAGGTTTGCAAAGGAGTCTGGGTAACAGAACCTGGTGAGAGACCCACAAGTTACCCAATCTTAGATTCCCCAAGGTGTCAAGTTTTCAAACATGAACAGGTTTGGTAGGTTTTCCTAGGTGCTGGCTGAGCTAGAGATCAAAATCCACAGCTAGGCACTTTCCAAAAAACACATCAGTTTTCAATGTAAAAATGTGATGTGTCCATTTTACGTTTCCTGTTGCAGGCATGAGGCCTACCCACGCAAGTGAGGTATCATTATCGGGAGACTTGCGGTAACACAGGATATAAGAACAAATGTTATTGCCCTTTGTCTTTCTCTGCACGTTTTCCTTCCAAATGTAAGACAGTGTGTAAAAAAAAGACGTCTAGTTGAGAAATACCCTGTAATTCACATGCTAGTACGGGGACCCCGGAATTCAAAGATGTGCAAATAACCAGTGCTTCCTAACACCTTATCTTGTGCCCATTTTGGAAATACAAAGGTTTCCTTGATACCTATCTTTCAGTCTTTTATATTTCACCAAAAGAATTGCTGTATACCCGGTATACAATGAAAACCCATTGCAAGGTGCAGCTCCTTTATTGGCTCTGGGTACCTAGGGTTCATGATGAACCTACAAGCCCTATATATCCCCGCAACCAGAAGAGTCCAGCAGATGTAACAGTATATTGCTTTAAAAAATCTGACATTGCAGGAAAAAGTTACAGAGTAAAACGTGGAGAAAAACTGCTTTTTTTCACCTCAATTTCAATTTTTTTTTTATTTCAGCTGTTTTATTCTGTAGGAAAACCTTTTAGGATCTACAGATGTGACCCCATGGTGAATGCAAAATTTTGTCTACTTTTCAGAAATGTTTAGCATTCCGGGATCCAGCATTGGTTTTACATCCATTTCTGTCACTAACTGGAAGGAGGCTGAAAGCACGAAAAAGTATAAAAATGGGGTATGTCCCAGTAAAATGCCACAATTGTGTTGAAAAACGTGGTTTTCTGATTCAAGTCTACCTGTTCCTGAAAGCTAGGAAGATGGTGATTGTAGCACTGCAAACCCTTTGTTGATGCCATTTTCAGGGGAAAAAAAACACAAGCCTTCTTCTGCAGCCCTTTTACTCCCCATTTAAAAAAAAATAATAATAACGTTTTTACTGTATTTTGGCTAATCTCTTGGTCTCCTTCAGGGGAACCCACAAACTCTGGGTATCTCTAGAATCCCCAGGATGTTGGGGAAAAAAAGGACGCAAATTTGGCGTGGGGAGCTTATGTGGACAAAAAGTTATGAGGGCCTAGGTGCGAACTGCCCCAAATAGCCAAAAAACAGGCCTGGCACCTCAGGGGGAAAAGGCCTGGCAGCAATGGGGTTAAAGTCCAGAGAAAAGGCTTTGTTAAAATTACCATTCACTGTTAAGGCAACCTCTGCTGTGTGAAGTTTAAAGTTTATGGAGGTATATAGCTACAATCTGAGTGAGTGTTTTGTGTACCATGGAAGAGTTCAATTTCACAAGCTTTAATTAGATAGACTAATCGATGCCTTCTACTGACTTTGTTCTAAGAGCAGCTATTTTTACAGTCACCTCTTAAATTCATTATGTGATCATTCCAGGATGCATCTTTAAATTAAGGATAACTACTAAACTGTTTTTGTTTTTTTTAATAAATAAATCATATCCTACGGTCTTAATTTGCTAGCCACCATTGTAAAAGACAAAGTATTACCAGTATTTCAGCACACGCATTGAATATCCACACATAAAATTGTATAGGGCATACAAAATACACAAATCAAGCAGATTAGTGTGCAACTGTGCAACTACCAATAGAAATGAAGTAGCATTATTTTCCCATGTCCTTAGTATTTATTTGGTGAAAAAGAAAACAAGCTACTTACCAATCTTTACATACAGCTTTTCATCACTGGGATAAATGATCACTGGTTGTTTTCGTTCACGCACTAGGGAAAAAAATGAAGTTCACGTATTAAGCATTAACCTCCACTACAGTGGCAAGATCTAGTGGGTAAACACAATTACATTTTTAAAACAGTAATGTAATAAGCAAAAGCACAGTTCAAATATTATTAAAAACAGACAAGTTTGAAAGCCACAGGACCCTAAAAACAAGTCATCGTTTCTGGGCCATAAATTATCCGAGACTCATGGCAGACAGAGAAGCGGAGAAAGTTCTATCAGCAGGAAAATGACAGCCCAATAAGTAGGCCAGCGTTAATCACGTTGTCAATTTTGAGGGAAATCAAATGGTGTAAAACCAGCAGTGCGTACCTATAAGCTTTAGTCCTAATGGCCACTAGAGCACCTTGGCTTTTAATTACATTTTTACAAACCACAGAATGCAGTAGAGAGAACAACTTTACAGATCTCAATCTCTGCTTGAAGCATAGATGACAACATAATCCCTCTCGAGTAAGCAGGGACAAATAAAAGACTGAGGCTAGTGCTGAACTAAAACAAGCTAGAAACATTCATATATATATATATATATAAAAAACACATGACTAGTAATGATAGGAAGAGTGAAGAGGAGGAAGGGGAAGGACAGGTGAGAAATGGGATAGATGCAAAATGGCGGTATTGGAGACTGCGATGAGGAGGAAAAATGGAGAAGGATAACATGAGCAAGCAATGTTAGACAAAAGGCAAAGTGACGCAGGCCAAAGAATTTAGACTGAATCCGTACAGTAAAAGTAATTGTGAGGTGGTGAAAAAAAGCGGCAGTGTAAACAAAAATAAAGATGGTGGGAGGGCAACATGTAGAAATTAAGAAAATAGGGGAAATAAGTTGATGACGGAGTGCAAAGAGGCGCATTCGCTGCTCTATTGATGGTGAATTACAAACCTTTTACAAAGGGAGAGTTGAGAGGTACATCCCACCACACATTCTCCCAAAGGTAAATCTATATACACAACAAGTGATGTGGGGTTGGGGGGGGGGGAGAGACAGAGTAGCTCAGTTGGGTGCCGCTATTTGAGGCAAAACAATGGGAATCAGAGCTTGTACTGTCAAAGGATGAGGATAATTTACTTCAAGGACACCCCTGCTAGGGATAACTATGATTTCATATGAAATCCCTCTGTGCATAAAAGACAGAAGAATGTTTCCTTTATGGCAGAGGTGGTTTCACACACTTAGTAGTGTCATGCTTCATCATAGACCACCCCTACCCACCCTTGTAGAACAATGTCACCAGGGTGGACTCCACCATTTGGTTCAGACCTACCAGAGGGAGTTCTTATATAATGTTCACTGGGCAAAACTGAGATTCAGATGCCTAAATATACTCTCTCTCAACCCCCCCCCCCCCCCCACACACACACACACACTTTTTTGTGTATATAGGGAATTACAAACACCTAGAAAGTTTAAACAGGATGGTTTTAGTTTCCTTCCAAACTAGATTAAAAGCTACTAAGACCACGGAGGTGCCTGTAAAGAAGGCTGCAGATGGCATGCACAGCTCAGAAAAAGAATGAGTTGCAGTTGGGTGGCTTTCAATTTTGTTTCTTAAGTCGGACACTGTCTTTGCTTCAGAGATTTTTAGAAGCACCATAGACATTCGATGAGTCTTGGTCAGTACAATGTCTTCACCATCTGCAGTTGCCCATGTGATGAATCATCTGTTCAAACCTTACTGCACGTTCTGTTCTTCTGTAGGTATTAGAGACCTGCCTAGGTGGTTGCTCATGCCAGTACTTCAGAAAGCAAATATTAAATAATTGTAGACCTGCGTTCTCTACCAACAGTCACTGCTATCTCAGGACGTCTGTTTTAAAGTGGGCCTATTCCTAAAGTCAGCTGTAAAATTACACAATTCCCTTCTGTCTTAACCTGAGTTTTTATTTAATCTTTTTAGCTTTTTATCTTCTTCTTATGAATTATGTGTTTTATCTGTGAACAGTGGTTTTAATATTTTTATGATGTATTGTGTTTGCATATTACTGCTTTGCTTGTGCTTTTATGGCCATTGCTTGCCCAAAATAAAGATGATTCTGATTGATCTGATTGGGTGATGAAGGTATTCTGGTGGCAGCATTTGGAAGGCTTTAAAGATAATCAAAGCCATCTTAAAAATGTAATAATCAACGCAAGGGTGAATCAATGAAGCTCTGAAAATGGGCTTGACATCAAATGTTTCGCCTTTTATACTACTTTGGCTATAAGGTGGAAAATCATTTTAAAAGGGGGGCATGGCCTGTTGCACAAAGAGCTGCTCTAAGAGAGCTAATGGCGGATTTAGTCACTGCTATCAAGGTGTCATTACAATAATCAGTGCAGGAGACGTCTAGAGCTTCGATGAGATGCCTGAGGCTTAGAGGTTGTGGTAATGGTATAATTTTTTTCTGAGGACTGTATAGTCATTCTAGCTTCTTTGGCAGTATGGCCTGTGTGCAAGGCCATGCCTTAAGGAGTATCTAGCCACAACCCAAAGATATTGCTTCAGGAAGCAGAAGGAGGAATCCAATTAACTGTAGTTCAGACAGCTAATTTTAGTAGATTTTGATAATGTATTGCCTGTGTGGGATTATGAATCAATGTTTGTCAGTGCTTAACCTCTAAAACATTAACATTCAGCTTTGGAGTTTTATTAAGCTATTTTCCAGAGTGCAGATGTCATGAAATAATGAGATTATTTTAAAGAGTTATGAATGAACTGCATATTGATTAATTGTGAGTTCGTATTCTTCAACCAGAATTCTAAGACAGAATTTAGATTCCATCTAGACTAAATGTAGGAAACTAGGACACAACCTTGGGGTACCCTGCAGAGTATGGTGGTAGGGTCAAAGTTTGTGTTGCCAAACTTGACTAGTTGTGTTTAGTTGTCTACCAATGAAGAGATTCATTATTTAAAGTTAATCTAGTGTTCAAGGTTGTAGACAGCTCTTTGGCACTCAGTAGTGCTGAATGCTTTGTATCATGTAACATGGAGTTGCCCAGTGATCAACTGCTTTGGCAGTCAACAGATTCAACTTTGCCATGAATACTGGGTTGCCTTGTTTAGCGTTCCCTCGAGGATAGTCCTTCTGAAAGTCCTGGGGGATTGGGAGGGTACACATTACATTTGTACACTGGTGGGACCTGGATGTATTGTGGCAAAAATGAACATTGCACACTACTGGCAATGCAACAAAACACTGCCATACAAGGAATGGTTGTCAGGAATGGACAGGTGTGCATCAGGCAAGGAGCTGTCTGAATTAACACAGATATGTGGCCCCTGGTGTGAATACATTGGATTAGAGATGGCATTATCTGGTTGATTTTGTTTCCACTGTAAACCAATAAAAAGTTTTTTATTTAAAATATATATTATTGAATGCTGCTGACATGCCAAGAATAACCAGGAGACATAAATGTTGTCAATGATTAAATTAATGTCATCTCGCTTTTTTACTGCAGCCATTTTAGCACTAAATCCTTTGTGAAATTCTGATTTGCGAGAGGCAAGTATTTTGTTCTTGTACAATTATTAACTCAGTTGGCAGAGCATTTCTCAATCACTTTCCACAGCCAAGGTGAATTGTAATTGTATTTATATAATGCTTACTACCCCTGGCGAGGTGTTGAAGAACTTTTCGCGAGTAGCATGCTACTCCAGTACCCAAAGTGTATTAGAGTTGGATTAGCATACGGAAATCTAAGTTCTTAATCTGAGAAGTCTTGAGTCTGTTAGTTGGACTGAGTAGGATAAAGGCGGAATAGAGGAAGTGAAGAGTCTAGAAAGTGTTTTTTAAGAATCATAGTAGTAAAAAAGGTTTGGGATGAGTCAAAGGAGTAAGAGGAGGGAAACGTTTCGAAAGGGTTATTAGGGAGATCATAGTAGTAAAATGAAGCTTTGAATGAGTCACAGGAAGGATAAAGGAGGGAAGAGATCATAGTGGTGAAAGGAGGTTTGGGGTAAGTCAGAGGGGAAGGTAGAGAATTATATTAAAAGGTACTGGATGAGACAGTAGTGAAATGGGGAGAGTGGACGTTTTTTTTCCATTTATGTATTTATTCTACAGTAGGAGTAAAGTGACAAATATATCAATACATAATTATATAGAATGGCATGAAGGCAAATGGAAAAAAAATAAAGAGATTTAAAGTTGTATTATGTGAAGTCTCTTAGGTACATGTATGGATAAACAGAAACTCCAACTTTCAAGTGTTCTTGTACATAAAGCTAATTTCGTATGTATATTTCTTTTTACATTTGTTTATTTATATTTAGCTTTTATTTTATATTTTCCCAATATTTCAACAGTGAAAATACAATTGCTATTATATTTACACATTGTGACAGATAAAAGTAAAACACTCATAACCATATAATCAAATAACCTACATAACTTGTCACACATTGTGATAGCTAAAATGAAATAGAGATCCATAAGCAGATAACCAAATAAAGTGTATGTGAGATATATATATATGGAGTAATCTATGTAAAGGCTGCTCAGGTGACTGTTTTTCTTAAATCTTTGCGCAAATCCCATTGAGAAAGGTAAAGAATGGTGAAACGCGTCTGTGGCGCAATAAATTGGATCTAAAGTACCCGTGAGTGCTCCATTTCTTCTTCTTGTTTTAAATGAATAATGTGCAGCCACTTGCACATAATGGATGCACCCGTCAAGAGTTCGGCATTATTTAGTGGACTTTGGTTAGGAATATATATATTGAACTGACACGAAGAAAGCCAAGGCACCAATCCACGTGAATCTGAGCATTCATTCAGGCTATAAAGCAGTATATTTGTCCATTTCCCTGACGCGTTTCGGCATACATTGCCTTGTTCACAGGTGAGTAGAGGCAAACATTTTTTCACCAGTGCTTTTAAATTCTCAGTCATGTGACTTCATAGTTAGAATACAATTCCCAGAATGCACTATTCAATACCTATGTCTCTATATATATATTTGTATTTTTATATGGAAAATACTTTGCATAAGTCCGCCATCTAGCGCTGGGCTCGGGTGGTTTCAGGTTGTTTTTCTTCGAAGAAGGTTTTCGAGTCACGAGATCGAGTGACCCCTCCTCTCTGTGATAGTGCGTGTGGGCATCGAGCCCTTTGTTAGATTGTTTATCCACAGGAGGGTGAAGTAAGAGTGTACAAGTGTATATGTACATATTTAGTAACTAAATAAGATGTTAATGCAATGTATATACATATTTACAATATACAGTACTACAACAGCTATAGGCTTCCGGGGAGGAAGGAGGGTGCATGTGAATCTACAGCACTACATGCCATGAACAGATGTCTACCAGGTAAATAACATTTTCCGTTCGATTTCATGTGCAGCTGTAGTTACACATGCTTTGCATAGACTGAAAAACAATCCCCTCCAGAAAGGAGTGGTTAGCCTGTAGGAGTTGTAGTAGTTTGAAATAGTGTTCCAACCACTACCTGTCCAACATTAGCTTGTTGTCGAGAAAATATATCCACACAGTAATGTTTAGTAAATGTGTGTGGTGTAGACCATGTGGCTACTTTATATATGTCTACCATTGGTATATTGCCTAAGAATGCGATTGAAGCCCCTTTCTTCCTAGTGGGGTGAGCTTTAGGAGGTACTGGTAACGATCTTTTAGCTTTAAGATAGCAAGTTTGTATATATTTGACTATCCATCGTGCTAATCCATTTTTGAAATGGGATTACTTTTGTGAGGTTGCTGAAAAGCTACAAAGAGTTGTTTGGTTCTTATGAAATCTTTAGTTCTGTCTATATAGTACATGAGAGCTCTTCTAACATCATGGGTGTGAAGAGCTCTTTCAGCAACTGAATCTGTCTGTGGAAGAAGACTGCAATTCCACTGACTGATTAATATGAAAAGATGAAACCACTTTTCTTAGGAATTTTGGGTTTGTCCTAAGAACTATTTTATTTTTGTGGATTTGAAAGTAAGGTTCCTCTAGAGTGAACACTTGAATTTCACTAACTCTCCTTAAAGAAGTGATTGCTACCAAATAAGCAACCTTCCGTGATAAAAACTGAAGAGGACAAGAATGCATGTGTTCAAAAAATGGGCCCATGATTCTGGTGAGTACAATATTATGATTACACATGGGGGCTGACGGAGCTCTAGGTGCAATAACCCTTTTAAGACCCTCCATAAAAGCATTTATAACAGGAATCCTAAAGAGGGAAGTATGTCTGTTTTGGAGGTAAGCAGCTATTACTGTTAAATGGATTCTAAGAGGAATATGCAAGATTTGCTTTTTGTAAATGTAACAAACAGCAAACAATGTCTTGTACTGATCCTTTAAGTGGGTTAATGTTTTTAGGTTGACAATAGTAGACAAAACGTTTCCATTTAGCTGCTTAACATTGTGGGTTTGCGTGCTTCTTTTATAATATCTATGGATTCTGATGGAAGTTGTAAGTAGCCAAACTCTGACTTCATGAGCCAAATCGCCAGGTTGAGTGTACTGGGATTTGTGTGTGTGATTTGACCTCTCCTTTGAGTCAACAAGTTTGGTTTGTTTGGTAGTTTTTGAAGTGGTACTACAGACAGGTCTATTAGTGTTGTGTACCAATGTTGACGTGCCCATGTGAGAACTATGAGTATTATGGGGAGGGAGGTTTGTTTCATCTTTTTTGATCAGAAATTGAATTTGTGGGAGAGGTGGAAAAATGTAAGCAAATATCCCTGACCATTTCACCCATAGAGCATTGCCCTTGCATTGAGGGTGTGGGTACCTGGATGCGAAGCTCTGTCATTTTGAATTTTCTTTTGTTGCAAAAAGTTCTATTTCTGGTTTCCCCATATATGGAAGTATTGTTGAATCACCTGTGGGTGAATCTCCCATTTGTGTATTTTTTGTTGCGTCCTGCTTAAGGGATCCACTAGCTGATTGTGTATCCCTGGGATGTACTCTGCTATTAACTGAATGTGATTGTGGATTGCCCATTTCCAAATTGACTGTGCTAGAAGGGGCAATTGTGATGAATGTGTCCCCCCCCCCAGTTTTTGCAGATAATACATTGTGAATCATATCGTCTGTCCTTATTAATACTATTTTGTGTGTAATTTGTGTTTGGAAAGCTTTGAGTGCTAAGAAATACTTCTAGTAATTTCAAGTGGTTTATGTGATGAGTTTGTTGATTGAGTCCTGTCGGAAAGTACCATCTTGCCTGGCATGTTACCCCCATTTTTACTGTATGTATGTTTGTTTCTGCCTATGTGTCACTGGGATCCTGCTAGTCAGGACCCCAGTGCTCATAAAGTATGCCCTATATGTGTTCCCTGTGTGGTGCCTAACTGTATCACTGAGGCTCTGCTAACCAGAACCTCAGTGTTTATGCTCTCTATGCTTTTAAAATTGTCACTGCAGGCTAGGGACTAATTTTACCAATTCTGATTGGCACACTGGAACACCCTTATAATTCCCTAGTATATGTTACCTAGGTACCCAAGCTATTGGGCTTCCAGGAGATCGCTATGGGCTGCAGCATTTCTTTTGCCACCCATAGGGAGCTCAGACAATTCTTACACAGGACTGCCACTGCAGCCTGAGTGAAATAACGTTCACTTTATTTGACAGCCATTTTACACTGCACTTAAGTAACTTATAAGTCACCTATATGTCTAACCCTCACTTGGTGAAGGTTGGGTGCAAAGTTACTTAGTGTGTGGGCACCCTGGCACTAGCCAAGGTGCCCCCACATTGTTCAGGGCAAATTCCACGGACTTTGAGTGCAGGACACCATTACAAGTGTGCACTACATATAGGTAAATACCTATATGTAGCGTCACAATTGTAACTCCAAACATGGCCATGTAACATGTCTAGGATCATGGAATTGTCACCTCAATACCATTCTGGTATTGGGGGGACAATTCCATGCATCCCCGGGTCTCCAGCATAGAGCCCAGGTACTGCCAAACTAACTTTCCGGGGTCTCCTCTGCAGCTACTGCTGCTGCCAACCCCTCAGACAGGTTTCTGCCCGCCTGGGGCCTGGGCAGCCTGGTCCCAGGAAGGCAGAACAAAGGATTTCCTCTGAGAGAGGGTGTTACACCCTCTCCCTTTGGAAATAGGTGGGAAGGGCCTGAGAGGAGTAGCCTCTCCTGGCCTCTGGAAATGCTTTGAAGGGCACAGATGGTGCCCTCCTTGCATAAGCCAGTCTATACCAGTTCAGGGATCTCCCCAGCCCTGTTTGGCAAGAAACTGGACAAAGGAAAGGGGAGTGACCACTCCCCTGACCAGCACCTCCCAGGGGAGGTGCCCAGAGCTCCTCCAGTGTGTCCCAGACCTCTGCCATCTTGGATGCAGATGTGTGAGGACACAATGGACAGCTCTGAGTGGCCAGTGCCAGCAGGTGATGTCAGAGACTCCTCCTGATAGGTGCTTACCTTTCTCTATAGCCAATCCTCCTCTGTGGGCTATTTAGGGACTCTCCTGTGGGTATCTTAACAGATAACGAATGCAAGAGCACACCAGAGTTCCTCTGACTTCTGCCAAGGATCGACCGCTGACTGCTCCAGGACGCCTGCATAACCGCAACAAAGTAGCAAGAAGACTACCAGCAACATTGTAGCACCTCATCCTGACGGCTTTCTAGACTGTTTCCTGGTGGGGCATGCTCTGAGGGCTGTCTGCCTTCCCCCTGCATTGGAAGCCAAGAAGAAATCTCCAGTGGGTCGACGGAATCTTCCCCCTGCTAACACAGGCACCGAACTTCTGCATCACCGGTCCTCTAGGTCCCCTCTCATCCTGACGAGCGTGGTCCCTGGAACACAGGAGCTGGGTCCAAGTGTCTTCGACAGTCCAGTGGCCCTTCTGTCCAAATATGGTGGATGTAAGTCCTTGCCTACCCACGCCAGACAGTAATCCTGTGTACTACATGAACTGCAGCTGTCCAGGCTTCTGTGCACTTTTGCAAGACTTCCTTTGTGTTCAGCCTTGCCCAGGTCCCCAGCACTCTGTCCTGCATTGCCCAACTCGCTGAGTTGGACTCCGGCGTCGTGGGACCCTCTTTTGTTGTTCCGAGTCGACCGTCGTCCTCAGATCTTCTAAATGTCTGTTCAAGTGCTTCTGCGGGTGCTGCCTGCTTCTGCATGGGCTCTCTGTGTTGCTGAGCGCACCCGCTGTCTCCTCCTCCAAGGTGCGACCTCCTGGTCCTTCCTGGGCCCTGGCAGCACCAAAAATCCTCAACCGCGACTCTTGCAGCTACCAAGGCTTGTTTGAGGTCCTTCTGCGTGGAAACAACTCTGCATCCTCAGCACGCCGTGGGACATCTTCTGACCAAAAGAGAAGTTCCTGGCACCTTCCGTTGTTGCATAATCTTTGGCTTCTTCCACCTGGAGGCAGCCCTTTTGCACATTCATCCGAGGTTTAGTGGGCTCCTGCCCCCCCCCCGGACACTTGCGTGACTCTTGGACTGGGTCCCCTTCCTTTACAGGTCCTCAGGGCCAGGAATCCGTCTTCAGTGCTTTGCAGTCAGTTTTTGTCCTTGCATAATCCCTATCTCGTCTTTACTGTCTTTCCGGGGTAGTAGGGTACCTTTACTCATACTTTTCAGGGTCTTGGGGTGGGAGTATATCTTCTGAGATACTTTTGGCATATTGTCACTAAAAGAAAGTACCTTTATTTTTAGTAACTCTGAGTATTGTGTTTCTTATGATATAGTACTAAGTGATGTAAGTGGTATAGTAGGAGCTTTGCATGTCTCCTAGTTCAGCCTAAGATGCACTGCTATAGCTACCTCTATCAACCTAAGTTGCTAGAACACATCTAACCTACTAATAAGGGATAACTGGACCTGGCACAAGGTGTAAGTACCCCAGGGTACCCACCATAAGCCAGGCCAGCCTCCTACAAGTCCCATTTCCCCTATGTAGTGAAGTTGTTGAGATTAGCTCCCCAACCTATCATTGATGCATCTGGTGTGATTATTATCTCAGGCACATGGTCCTGAAAGGGACGCCCTTTTGATAGTTGGCAAGATTCTACCATTGCAGAGACCATGTGAGTTTGGTGACCCAACAACACTAGATCCTGAATCTGACCGTGTGCCTGAGACCATTGTTGAGAGAGACATTTTTGTAGTGGTCTCATGTGGAGCCTGGCATTAGGTACTACTGCTAGGCATGAAGCCATCATACCTAATAATTTCATCACCAACTTCACAGTAGTGTGGTTGTATTGTAGTTGTGATATGACAGTGTAAAATGCCTGAATCCTTGCTGTGTTTGGGTATGCCAATGCTGATTGAGTGTTTAGAATTGCCCCTAAATACGGCTGTATCTGTGATGGTTGCAGTTGAGATTTTTGGTAACTGATTGTGAATCCTAGATCGTGCAGGATGTTTATGGTATATTGAGTATATTGTTGACAAATTTGAAGCGTGCTGGCTTTTGTAAACCAGCTGTCGAGATATGGGAAGACATGTATGTGTTGTCTCCTGAGGAACGCTGCAGCTACCGCTAAACATTTGATGAACACCACTGGTGCTGTTACCCCAATGGTAGCACTGTGAACTGGTAGTGCTTTCCTGCTACAACAAATCTTAGATATTCTCGATGTGCTGGATGTATGGGGATGTAGAAATAAGCGTGCTTGAAGTCTAATGCTGTCATGTAATCCTGTTTTTGTAATAGGGGAATGACGTCCTGTAGAGTTACCATATGGAAGTGTTCTGACAGTATGTGCAGATTTAGAGGCCTGAGATCCAAGTTTGGTCTGAGAGTACCATCTTTCTTTGGTATGAGGAAGTATTGTGAGTATACTTAGGATTCTTGTTGGGGTATAGGTACTGTTTCTATAGCAACTTTGAGCAACAGTGACTGTACTTCTTGTTTTAATAGAATGAGGTGCTCTTGAGTAAGTTTGTGTGAATGAGGAGGTATGTTTGGTTGTTTGGTAGCTGTATCAGCTGCATCCATAACAGATCTAAAAGCATTATTAGATATTGCTTGCCCTTAATTTTTGCCCTTCATTTACTATATGTTGTCCTCTCTTTTGGTGATCTGGAGGGAGGTACTGTAATAGTTCTCCAATTTCATCCCAGTGTGCCCTATCATATCTAGCCAAAAGAGCTTGTGAATTCGCTATCCTCCAATGATTTGCAGCCTGTGAAGCTTCTCTTTTACCCTCTGCATCTATTGTCTTACTCTCCTTATCTGGAGGAGGGGCATCTCCTGTGGACTGACTGTTGGCCCTTTTTCTTGCTGCGCGATCTACAATTGAGTCAGGTTTTAATTGGGTTCTTATAAACACTGGGTCTGAGGGAGCAGGTTTATATTTTGTATCTACTCTAGGAGTAATAATTCTGGCTTTAACAGGTTCCTGGAAAATATTGGTAGCATGTCTGAGCATTCCTGGAAGACACTGATATTGTTTATGTGTAGACGCTGGTGTGTCAAAGAGGAAATCGTGTTCTATCTGCTGTGTATGCATCTGCACATTATGATAGGCAGCAGTTCTAGCCACTACATAATTGTATGCAGTAGTGTCCCCGGTGGTGGGGGTCTAGCAGGATACAAGTCTGGATCATTTGGCAGAATGGGATCAGAGGGATATATATCCCATGGATCTTAATCCTGCTGGTCATCACTAAAATCATCCCTGTGTTGTGATAATGAGGATGTGTGTGGTGACAACTGTTCTTCATATGTGGGTGATGGTGTGGGTGGAAGAAAAGGAGAATGTGGTGGAGAAGACGGTTTCTGGATACAAGCTTTATTCAGTCAAAAAAACCATCAAGCAATAAAAAACATTAATCTATATGATACATATGTAGTGAAATTTGAGAAGGTAATAATAAATAATCAAGGAAAAAAACAACATCATCCAATATTTACAATAAAATCTCAATACTTTTTCTGAGACATGCAGTATTATGGGTTACAGTAAATTTAAAAAGTGGGTCCGCATATGCCAAGCAGCCACAAGGAACTTGCTAACTGAATGGATTAAAATGGCAGCAGTATCACTCTTTAAAATCCTAAGAGCAAGAACAATTTGCCTAACGGCCAGCATCTGACAATCCGGGTGTTTCCACTTGCGTTGAGGGAGAGCATACACTGGTCAGAAGAACATAAAATGTTCAACTGATTCCAGGGCAGTTTTACAGCATGGACATAAGCTGGATACCGTCAATGGCCTCCTATTGCCAATAAGGAGACAATAGCGGTAAACACCCATAACAAAAACGAGCATATAAACTTCGCCAGAATAGCAGGGATATGCTCTAAGAAAGGCTCAAACTGAGGATACCATTTAAAATCAAGAAAAGCATTAGTCAATCAACCATAAGATGAGCAAAGGAAATAATTGTTCCTAACATGGGACCAGTATGTTCTTTTCAGGGGCAATACATGATCTTTCTCTAAACTTTGTGGGTTTTCCCAATAATTCCCATGCATTAAAATATGGAGCCAATTAGAAAAATGCCTGAACCAAGGAATGGAAGTCAAATTAGATCTTTTTAAAAGGTCAGAAAGGGAGTCCCTATAAACAGCAAGTTGGGGAGTCGTCCAAATTCCTACCCAAAAAAGCAACGGTTTAAGGGCAATCAAATCAGAAATACGGTTAAAACCAAGATCCAAAAAAATGGGGATCAAAGGGGTGCTACCTGGACACGCAAGTAGCTCTCTAGCGAAAACTTTTTCGCCCACCACTAATTTTGGAGTTTTACAGAAGCCCCACACCTCAGCACCTAAGTAGTAGCGTTTTGCGCTTTGGCTAAATAGATCTTTATGGCCGGAGAGACTGCTTTTGTGGCTATACTCTTGTAAAAATCGCAAAATTGCCCCAGATCTATGTTGAAGAAGGGACACACTTATTAATCTGTTCATCCCAGGTCAATTTATTAGAGATCCTCACACCCAGATAGTCTATTGATCTTACTTCCCCCAAGGGGCCCCCTGCTAACGTAATAGTACATCTCCTAGTTGGTCGTGGACTACACACCATCAATTTTATTTTACTGATGTTTAATTACAGCCCGTGGTCAACACCAAAAATAATGAACTTATCCATAAGAGTCTGAAGACCCATCGGGGTCTGAGAGATGAGAAGAGAATCAACCGCAAAGAGCAATATGGGAATCTTTTGCTCATTTAGGGAAGGTGCATCATTTTGACAAGAAGACACCACTTGTATCTCCTCATTTATATGTAAAGTAAATAAGGTTGGTGCCAACACATACCCTTGGCGGACCCACCTTTGAATAGGAATATGGTCTGTCAATTCACCCTGATTCCCCCATCTCACCTGGGCATAAGTGCCCTCATGTAGCCATTGTAAGAGATGGATTATGTTCATGAGCGTACCTATTTTATGTAGAACATCCCATAATTTCCCTCTCAGGACCATGTCAAATGCAGATCGAAGATCCACAAAGGCGATATACAGTGCCAATCTAAAGATCTGGTCCACAGTACTAGTTTTGGGGCGAAAACCTGCCTGGAGTGGGGAAAGCTGTTTATGTTTTGTAGCATCTTCCTGCTGTTTATTCTTGGATACCTTTTTTGATGGAGGTACATCCTTTAAAGTGTCTTTAAAAGTAAATTTCCTTTTAAAGGACATTGGAGGGGAGGCAATTATTCTTCCTGCTTCCTTTTGAAAGTGTATCTTTAGCTGCTTAGGGTCCATCACCTCTAAAATAGGTTGTATGTCCAAGGATTTATAGGTAGAAGTTGTTTGCTTGCTACCTGTGTCTTTCAACTCCAAAGGTTTGTTCGAACTGAAAGCATTGGCTCCGAACATGTGTTTTCTGATTTTCGTCTCAATTCCAAGACTGTTGATAGAGTCTGTTTGGTCGATGTCAAATGAACTTTAGTCTTTCATCTCGGTGCCAAAACCGAAGGTTGGTCATCAGGACTGACTTTTCGGATTCCGAAAGCAGTAAAGGACAGACAATGAGTGCTGGAGTCTTTTTTAATATTTTTGTGTGATGCAATGGGGCAGTTCTCATGTAAAGAGCAGGAGGTATGTAGTGGCTATTATCATCCGAATGCTGATCGGAGTTGGAGTCTTGGATGGAAAAAGTTGCCCCGTTGTCTAACTTCTTCCTGCGCATGTTCTTCTCCAAAGACATCAGGTGTGTCTTCTGTGGATATGGACGCCATTTTGAGAGGACAAGCTCCACGGTCGCAGAGAGTCTTTTTAGATCGAAAAGATCTGCAGGTGTCACAGGTTTCTTCCCGATGATCTGGAGGTAAGCAGAGATTGCACACAGAATGTTGATCGGTGTATGGAAATTAAGTGTGACACAGAGGGCAAAATTGAAACAGAGTTCGTTCCATCAGCCCGACATTGAAGTAGGCCTCAAAAGGGCAACGCCCTTTAAAGGGTGATAATTCGACTCAGAAGGTCTAAATTGGTTAGAGTTTAGATGGAAACACGATCAAAACAATACCAACGATGTTAATGAAAAGGTAGAATAAGTTCAGAAGTACCAAACCGAGATCCACCGAAGCAAGAGGAAACACATCTGTACCCGACGGCAGAAAGAAAATCTAACAAAAGGACTTGATGCCCATGCGTACTATCACCGAGAGGAGGAGTCACTTGATCTTATGACTCGAAAACCTTCTTCGAAGAAAAACAACTTGTAACACTCAGAGGCCAACACTAGATGGCGGACTTATGCAAAGCTTGTGTATCTACAGTTGCACATGCCATCGAACATATATATATTTAAACCATAAGTAATATATTAATCTGTATAAGACTGTCTATATATTTTTAAACTACAAATAACATATTTATGTTTGAGCAAATAAATGCACATATCTAACCACATATGTATATAATCAAATTACAGATGTTTACATACATAGGGATATGCTGTACATTAGTGATTATGTAGGAAAGACCCAACTCTTCAGTAGTCTTCTGAAAATAACCTAGTTACCTGTGGATCATATGTTTGGGGATTGTAAATTGCATAGTTTGGCTGCTTGAACAGAGACAGATATATCACCCATCATGGTTTTTTAAGCTTGTATGCTGAGCTTTTGAGACAAGGTGCAAATCTAGAGTGGAGGTTTCTTTGTTGTGTATATTTGGTGATTTTATTACTGGTGAAAAGTGGTACTGTTCCATTTATTGCCTTGTGGGTGATGCAAAGCAGCTTGAAGGTGGATTGTCTGTTAATCAATGTAAGGTCCTCAATGCCGGGGTTGCGGCTTTACATGTAGGAGTAATCTGGTGTCAGAGTTCTGAATCTGTTGCAGTCTTTTCATAGTTAACAAGGATGATGCGTGGTGGCCTTTGGTGTAATCAAATTTAGACAGTACAAGAGACATAGTAGCTTGCACCTTGTGTGGAAACCCTAGTTAGGGAAATTTGTTGCAGAGTTTTCAGAGTAAGGAAGCTTCATCTTTCTAACATACCCTTAGGCATTCTTTGACAGCTTGAAGTCAATAGAAATTCCACGTTTTCTTACTTTCTTTGATACGTGAGGAGGTGGTCCTAAATCAGGACAGGCGCTGGGTGGGTCACACATTTATCCAACAGCCACTTGTGAGAATTTTAGTTTTGGATGCATTCAACTTGAGATGGCTCTATGTCATTCAATGATCAACAGCTTGAGACAACTGAAGAGTTTTGAGTTTCCAATGTCTTTGGGGCTTTCGAGTTTAAGAAGTATTTGTGTGCCATCTGCC
Source organism: Pleurodeles waltl (assembly GCF_031143425.1). Classification (NCBI taxonomy): domain Eukaryota; kingdom Metazoa; phylum Chordata; class Amphibia; order Caudata; family Salamandridae; genus Pleurodeles; species Pleurodeles waltl. The sequence goes on along the minus strand of NC_090447.1, from coordinate 466,251,414 downwards.
TAGTTATAGCATGTGAGCTGAAATTCATTGATTATTGACAGTAATGACGTCCTGTAAATGTTGTAAAGCATGGGTGAGATGACAGCCTTGAGGAACACCTGTTTTCCAGTTTTTGTGAAGTACGGTTTAGATGAGAAAGGAGGAGTATGGATGACATTTCTTCTATTTTGAAGGAAGGATGTGATTCAGTCGAGAACAGCCACGTCTATGCTGGTTTCATAGAGTGTTTGGCAGGTGAAAGTTCCACGAGGAGGAGTGCAGCATCCCTTTCTGGTCTACTGTGTGTTTAAGGGTGTCCCAGTTGGTGATGAGGGCATATTCTGTGCAACTTCCTGGCTGAAATCTCATTTGAAAGTTTGTAAGTGTGGATTTGAGACCAATGAATTGTGACTTCTGAGTGAATGCTGCTCTTTCTATCAGTGTGCCCACGAAAGATCAATTTGCAATTGGTCTGTAGTTGTTGGGTTCATATGGGTCCAGGTAGGTTTTCTTTAACAATGAGTGCATGGATGCTTTTTAAGTCTTCTGGAAAGATTCCCATATTTAAAGAATTGCTGATAATTGTTCTGACTGGTGTGCCAGCTGAGAAGGCTAAAATAATGTTCTTGAAGATTTGAAGTGAACAAGGGTCATAAGGAAGCTGCTGAACTTCTTGCTGTGACATGATCCACAAATTCAGTTTCCGATAGTTGTTTGAAAGAATTTAGAGGCTGGGGTAGCCTACTCCTGGAAGGAATTATTTGAAAAGGGTTAGTGCCAATGACATTCCTTTGTTTCAAATAGGAGTGGATTTGCCTGCTTTGGTTGTGTAATGATTAGACAGTTTCAGTAAACTCTAGAGGAATGGCGGGTGGGGGTTCCTCCTGTGGCATTTAGGTGTAAGAAATTCAGTGAAAAATTGATATGTTTTATTTGCACATTTAGCATTTTGAATTCAGTTTCATAAGTACATTTTCTCAGTTCTTTTGATTGTTGACTTGTATATTCTGTAAAGTTTGTGTAGGTGAAGTTTGTCTTATTTGTATTGAGCCAGATGCATTGCAGCTTTGAAAAGCTTTTTATCTATTTTTAGTTCTGCATTCATCCAAAGTGTGTGTTTTCTTTTGTTTTGTTTAGTTGTTTTTAGTAGTATTAGAATAGAAAATGCTTCCTGTTGTTACCAATAGATTTTGTTTTGTATTGATCTGTCTGGATCTGTGTTGGATCTTAGTACTTTTCTGGTTTAACAAAACTGAGTTTGTTCCGCACTCAATATGTGGTTGTACATAGGTGTATTGACAATAGGTAGGTTTGACCACTGACTGTGTTTCACCACTGTGCACATTAGTTGTTCAGTGTTCACCAGTTGCAGATTACATTTTGTGTTCAGTTTAGCTGCCTATTGGCTTTATCGTGGCATTAGACATTGCAGTTGAGACATTGCAGATGAGCTGTGTTTTTCCACATGGTAAACTAAGCTTGTTGATTCGTATTTCTCGCACCAAACATGAACAGTTCTTGATAAGAGAGCACTTATTTTTTGTTTTCTCCAGTTAAGGGAACAGGTTGGCCTCGGAAGTGGAGCCTTGAAAGGTTGGCGAATTTTCAACGTTTTTCGTCCAACTATGACCTACAGTAGCCAGCATGTTTGAATATTTCCATCTGAGAGGGGAGTGCCTTTCATTAGGCTCTTTCCATGATTGTTTAAGCTATAAAAGAGGAGGCCTTACTCAGTAGCGAGGGAATTTCTGAGACTTCGGTCAGGATTGGACATCAAATGCCTGACATTTTCCCATGAGGGTGAGGGTCTCTTTCTCGCAGTTGAACAGGGGTCGTCTTCTTGCTGGCATGAGAAAGATGAAGAGCTTGGCAGGCCCTATGGTGATGAATTTTTACTTTATCCTTTGCTTTGCAATTATGCTATAATATAATCACATATATTTGCTGTGTACATTGCAGTTGAGAATCATTTTGATATATTTTCCTTTCATTGCTGTGACTATTTTTAAACGTGTGCCTTTGACCTACTAATCTCCATTTTTTTAGCAACCTCGTGGTGGAATAATAATAAATGTCTTCTTTAAACTAAGAAGTGTATTCCAGAGATTTTTGTCAGCTTGGTCATTAGTGAAAGCAGAACAGTAGGGTAGCCCTAGTTGTGGTGCTTTGTGTTGGAAAGGTACGAGAGGGAAGTTAGACCATGTGACTCGAGAATACCTTTGTAAGGTCACTATTTCTTTACTTGCCAAAATAATGTCTAGGATGAGTCCAGTGATGTTTGTGGACCATGTGATATTAGTTTAGTGTTTCTAGGCCAGTGATAATAGTTCTTGTATTGCAGTGGCGTAGCTTGGGTTGTCAGCACCCGGGGCAAGGCAAGTAATTTGCGCCCCCTAACCTGTGGATTTTCCCGGGGCAAGGAAAGTAATTTGCGCCCCCTAACCCGTGGATTTTAGCACTCGAGTCCCCCCCCCAGATGTTGCGCCCGGTGCGGCCTGCCCCCCCTGCACCCTCCACGCTACGCCACTGTTGTATTGGGCATACTGGGTTTGTCAAACCATATGCTTAGTTCACTAAGGATGCATAGGTTGGCGTGCAGTGTCAAGGTTTGAAACTGTCTAGAGGTGTCCCTTGGAATGCCGCATTACTAGGTGGTGGTCTGTAAAGAAGGAGGAGGTTATAGAAAGAAGTTGGTGTAGGGTTGCATCTTGTGATGAGGGCCTCGCAACCTTGCATGGAAATGTTGTCAACTTTGTGAGATGTATTGTTCCTTTGAATATAACAATTAGTCCGCCTCCTCTTTTGTCTGTGCAATTTCGCGTGACAGTTTGATAGCCTGGAGGAACAGTTTCATGCAACACTGGAACCATGTCATCTCCCAACCATGATTCAGTTATGTAGACTAAGCCAGGTTGTAGTTCAGTGAGTAGGTTGTAGATTTAGAGTGAAGGAAGCTTGCTCTGTAGATATTATATCATAATGAGATATAGTGTGCACAGAGTCCAGGGGTTCCCCAGAGGCTTAACAGAGGCTAAAGTAGATAATACTAATGCTCTCTTTTGTGGTAGTGTGGCCGAGCAGTTAAGCTTTTCAGAAAGCATGTTGTACAACCACAGACAATAGAAGAGGCACACATTCAATGACTTAACTCCAGACCAATGGTTTTTATATAGCAAAAATATATTTAAATTTATTTTTAGAACCACAAGATTCAAGTTACAGGTAAGTACTTCAATAGATTTGTATTTCACACATGTATCGACAGTACTTTGTTTGAAATTGATAAGTTATAGAGTTTTTGAAATATTGGCAATAATCTGTTTTAAAACTTGGCAGTGCAATTTTCAAACTGACCACAGACCTCTCAGATGACTAATGCAAATAAAAGGTGAGAACCCAAAATTTTTGAGGTGGTCCATATCCCTACAGGGAATGGACTTTTCAGTGGAACACAGACCTGGGACAGCCCATGCCAATGCAGACGGCCTTTCCAGGTTCTTCCACTTAGAAAAGGTTCCGGGGGGTTGGGGGGGAGTTAGATTGTTTTGGAGGTAAGTACAACACTTACAGTTTCAGTCTCCAGGGGTTAGGAATTCCACACATTGGGGTTCAAGTTAACCCCAAACACCCAGCACCAGGAACACAGGGCCGGCCAGGTGCAGAGGTCAAAGTGTAGGCAAAATTACCATGGGCTCCTATGGAGACACGGGGCACTCAGTGTCTCAGATCTGCAGGAAGGTAAGTACCAGCATCTTCGGAGGGCAGACTTGGGGGTCAAGAGGAGCACAGGGGGGCCCCCAAGTAGGCACTAAACATACACCCTCAGCGGCGCTGGGGCAGTCGGGTGCAGGGTACAAACAAGATGTCAGGTCTGCAATGATTCTCTATGAGGGGACCCCGGGAGTCACTCAGAGGCTGCAGGAGAGGTCCAGGGGGTCGTCTCGGGCAAACCACAGGCTGGACAGGGAGGAGGGACGCCTGCTGAAGGTTGCTGCACTGGGGGTCGGTTTCTCCAAAGCCTGGGGGCTGCGGGTGCAGTGGGTCTTTAGGCGTCAGATATCTTCGGCCTGAGCTTTTGCGGCCAGGAGCGTCCTCAGAATTCCCTCTGTAGGCATTATCGTGGCGCGGCGGAGAGGGGCAGAGGGTGGGCACTTCCTCTGAATCACCTGGGGATCCTCACAGGCTGGTTGGGCTACCTGGACATTGGCCGTTGGGTGCAGAGTGGTTAGGACTCACGCATTCGGAGTGAGTCATTAGTTGTTGTTTCTTCTTGGACAGGACCACTGTCCACTGGAGTTCTTTGTCCTTTTGAGTGCAGGACAGTCCTCTGGAGCTTGGTAGAGGTCGCTGGTTCCACTGGATGAGTCGCTGTGCTTCAGCAGGTTCTTTGAAGCAGGAGACAGGCTGGTAGGGCTGGGGCCAAATAAGTGGTGGTCTTTCTTCTCCACTGGGGGTTTCAGCTATGCAGTCCTTCGTCTTCTCTTATAAGGTCACCAGGAATCTGGTGATATGGGTTCAGGGAAGCCCTTAAATACAGGATTTAGGGGCGTTACAGGGGTCAGAGGGCAGTAGTCAATGATATTGTTCCTGAGGGTGGCTACACCCTTCCTGTGCCCACTCCCTTTGGACAGAGGGAACCAACCTAACACTATTGGTCCCTGTTAGAATTGGGGTCTTCGGTTGGCAGTCAGGTTACTCCCTGTCCAGACAAGGACCCTCATTCTAGTCAGGGTAAAGGAAAATCACCCTCAGTTCACCCACCTCACCAACCTTGGTAGCTTGGCACGAGCAGGTAAGCTTAACTTCAGAAGCAATGTGTAAAGTATTTGTACCAACACACACAGTAACTCAGTGAAAACACTACAAAATGACAACACAGGTTTAGAAAAATAGGTAATATTAATCTAACCAAAACAAGACCAAAACAACAAAAATCCAACATGCACAAGTCGAGATATGAATTTTAAAAAGCATAACAGTTTTAAATCCTTTAGAAAACAGTAAGAATATTGTTAGCGTACAAAAGTACCTGGGTAGCGTCAAAATAAAGCTGAACGGGCAAAAGTGCTTCGGAAAAGGACATTTCTTCTCTCCCGCAAGAGAGCGATGCATCGATCCGGACGGGGAACTCAGGGCCGGGCAAGATTTGCGTTATTCCGCGCATAGCGATGCAGAGTTGAAAATCGGGTTGCACGGTATCACAAAACCGTGCTTCATGGGGTTTGCTTCGTTATCAGCCTCCGTTAGCGTGTGTTGCCCATCGTTTCTACAGCCGCATTGTGTCAATCTTCCCGCCGCGGCGCAGGTGGAGCGTTGATGTCAGCTGCGAAGCCAGCAGCATGTCGTTTATCAGCCGCGACATGGAAGGTTCGTCGAAAATTTCCCCGCACGGCAGTCTGAACGTGGATTTTCAGTTCTTGGCTGCCAGCATCACCTCTCAAGGGCCCAGGGACTGGATAGGGCACCACTTGGCAGGGCAGGAGAAGTCTTTGATGGCCCAAGACTAACAACAGGAGGCACGCTCAGTTCAAGCCCTGGAGATTCTTCTTCAAGCAGAAATGCACAGCAAAGTCCAGTCTTTGCCCCCCTTTTCACAGGCAGAAGCAGCAATTGCAGGACAGCCCAACAAAGTACCGTCACAGGCAGGGGCAGCACTTCTCCTCAGCTCTTCAGCTCTTTTCCTTGGCAGAGGTTCCTCTTGAATCCAGAACTGATCTGCTTTTCAGGGGTTTTGGGTGCTCTTCTAATACCCCTTTCTGCCTCTGAAGTAGGTCTACTTCAAAGGAAAGTCTCTCTTGTTTGTGGGATCATGCCTTGCCCAGGCCAGGCCCCAACGCACACCTGGGGGTTGGAGACTGCATTGTGTGAGGGCAGGCACAGCCCTTTCAGGTGTAAGTGACCACTCCTCCCTTCCTCCCAGCACAGCTGGCTTATCAGAGTATGCAGGCTACACCCCAGCTCCCTCTGTGTCACTGTCTAGAGAGAGGTACAAACAGCCCAACTGTCAAACTGACCAAGACAGGGGATCCACGAACAGAGTATGATTTAAGCAAGAAAATGCCTTCTTTCTAAAAGTGCCATTTTCAAACACAATCTAAAAACCAACTTCACTAACAGATGTATTTTTAAATTGTGAGTTCAGAGACCCCAAACTCCACATTTCTAGCTGCTCTCAAAGGGAAACTGAACTTTGATAATATTTAAAGGCAGCCCCCATGTTAACCTATGAGAGAGAGATAGGCCTTGCAACAGTGAAAACCTAATTTGGCAGCATTTCACTGTCAGGACATGTAAAACACATAAGCACATGTTCCACCTTTAACATACACTGCACCCTGCCCATGGCGCTACCTTAGGGGTGTCTTGCATGTATATAAAAGGGAAGGTTTAGGCCTGGCAAGTGGGTACACTTGCCAAGCCAAATTGGCAGCTTAAAACCACACACACACAGACACTGCAGTGGCAGTTCTGAGCCATGTTTACAGGGCTACTAGTGTGGGTGGCACAATCAGTGCTGCAAGCCCACTAGTAGCATTTGATTTACATGCCCTGGGGGCACCTCTAGTGCACTGTACTAGGGACTTACTAGTAAGTCAAATATGGCAATCTTGGAAAGTCAATTACACATACATTTTACATAGGAGCACTTGCACTTGAGCATTGGATAGCAGTGTTAAAGTGCCCAGAGTAACAGAAAACAGCAAAATCGGAGTCCAGCACACATCACTAACCTGGGATTCAGAGGCAAAAAGTAAGGGGAGACCACACCAAGGATGCCAAGTCTAACAGTCCCTGTCCTCCAAACCAAGATTGAGGATTCTGCAGGGGGGGGGTGGGGGGTCACCCCAGCTCTGGACACCTTAAGCGCCTTGAGACCCGCACAGGTGAGTAGCGCGCTTTATAAATGTTAATGATTGATTGATTGATTGGTCACTCCTGCCTGTCTTCCCTATTTTTCTCACCGGACTTGCCGCCAAAAGTGGGGCTTTTTTCCAGGGGGCAGGCAACTCCACTAGTTGGAGTGCCCCGGGGCACTGTAACCAGAGGCTTGAGCCTTTGAGTGTTACAGTTCCTGCTGTGGAGTTCACCACAAACTCCCAGACCATATACTCAATATGGCTAGACTGCACTTACAATGCCTAAGAATGGACTTAGAAACTGTAGGGGCATACTGCTCATGCTATGGTATACTGCACCCTGCCCTAGGGCTGTAAGGCCTGTTAAAGGGGTGTCTTACTTACCTATACAACAGGCAGTGGTTTGTGGGCATGGCACCCTGAGAGGAGTGCCATGTCGACTTTGCCTTTTTCTCCCTACCAGCACACACAAGAAGCAAAGGCAGTGTACATGTGCTTGGTGAGGGGTCCTCTAGGGTGGCATAATACATGCTGCAGCCCTTGGGGACCTTCCATGGCCACAGGGCCCTTGGTACCATGGGTACCTTTTACACAGGACTTAACTGTGTTCCAAGGGTGTGCCAATTGTGGAAACAAAAGGTACAGATTTTGGGAAAAACACTGGTGCTGGGACCTGATTAGCAGGATCCCAGCACACTACCACAATCAAAGCTGGCACCAACACTAGGCAAAAAGTGAGGGGGGGTAACCATGCCAACCGTGGCACTTTGTGATATGGTGATTTATTTTTATTTTTTAGATTTTTTAGAGAGTGAGTGAGCATTTATTATTAGGCCATCTAGAAACTGTGTTTTGGTGGTGTGACTGTTTTCCCATAGAGTGTGCAGTATTGTTTAAAGAAGTAGCAGGTATATTATTAATGTTGGTATTAACTTTATCGAGATAGCAACAATGCTATTTTTCTACATTGTTATCCTCATCCAGCAGGCTTAATAGGCATCTGTTGGCTCTGGGTGTGCAGGTGGTGGAGATGGTGGTTGACAGGGAAGTGGTAGGTTGTGTTTTTGTAGAATAGCCTTGCTGTGTAATAGACAAAGAGATGTGCAGTTGTGAAGAATTATATGCATTTTATTTCATTTGTGTCCCCTTAAGGTATAAGGTTAACGGATTAGGGGTGGTGGTAGAGCATGTGGGTCATGTTTTAGTGAATTTCTGAAAAGGATTTGGATGTAAGTACTGCTTGTGAGTAAATACTGAATGATAAATGGGGTGGTGAGGTGCACTGGAGGGGACTATGTGGTGTGTCAAAGGAGATGGCCAGGAGTTATGAGTGTTTGTATTAGATTTGGTAGCAGGAAGAGGTAATATGCATGGTGGAGTGGAGAGTAAGGATTGTTCGGTTGTGTGTTTTTGGCAGGATGGTGCTATTGGTCGATGATATGAGAGAGAGTGGAGTATAAAGTTGGTGGTGATGAAAAAGGATCTGTTAGGTGCAAGTAGCAGGTAGGACTGGTGTTTTGTGTGAACAGAGAGTGTGAGTTTAAAGTGGTTAAGGTTACATATAATGTGGGTTTGTGTTGTGTTGTTGATGTGTGGTTTTGATAGTGGTGTGGCCTGGATGACGAACCCCTGACAGTACTCACATCTGGAGAGGTCCCAGGAGTAACAGAGGCTTCGACTAGTGTACTAGTCATTTTACAGGGCATGCCTCCTCTTCACCAGGCCCCACTTCACAGGTGTCAGAGAAGGCACCCGAAGGAGGAAGTCGGAAAGAAGCAACAAAGAGGAAAGGTGAGCGGGATGGAGAAGCAAGCAGAGGCAGAGGAGGTTGAGTTGATACAGGAGAGAAGCCAACTAGCTTCTGGGGTGATAGTAGAGAACAGTTGAATGAGAGGCAAACCCAGTCAGAGGCAATAGACACCTCCACTACCGGGAGCCAGGAGTTGAAGGCAACGTGGAGTGACGAAGAACGCCTACAGGGGGAAGAGGGCTATGTCTGGCAGACCCTGGGGAAAGGAGAAAGGGACAAGGCTGTTGCAGCTCTTTAAAAGAAAAGCAGCCACAGGCAAGTGAAAAACACTGAGTAGGTGGGCACTGTCATGACACTATTTAGTAGGCTTATAATGAACGTTTTGCATGGGAAGCACCAAACGGGCCTGCAAGAGGTCTATTAGTTATTTATTTTACGGTGTCACTGGGTGTATGGTGGTGTAAAGGATATTGGGAGGTGTTACCTCTTCTACGGCACATATGATTGACTCTGAATTCACTGCACTTCTCGATACTTGGTGGGTGAGATTTTTGTGCAACTATAACCAGAAGACTAACAGGCTCAGCTGTCTACTAGACATTATCGGTTATATCACTGTGGTGTGGGATTCTAGGACACAAGCTTACCAAGCTGGTGACAGAGGCAACTAGTTTTACTATATTGCCTGACTATTACCCAAGGATTCCTGTTGTCTTTCCAGAGAGTGAAGCATAACCACTTAACACTATCCCGGAAAAGAAGCCTGTAGGAAGGTGGACATCATGTACAAAAGAATTAAAAGACAGACATAGGTCAGTTTATGCCCGCTATACTTTACCTAAAATTAACCCTTGTACTAAAAGGAGTATTGGTTTGGATTGTGTATTACTTCCTGTCATAGGTGGTTTGCATGAGAGTGAGGCTGCCATTGTGTGGTAGAAGGGACAGAATGGTTTATAGGTGTGATCTGTGGGTTTTGTAGTAGTTGTTGAGACTGACATGTTGTTAGAATTTGTATGTTGTAAAGGAGTAGTTTATGTTTCTGAGATTATGTATGCATGTTTGAGGATGTGGATGGGTTTAGGTAATTTCTGGTAAAAGGAAAAAAAGGTAGCATGTCTGGCCAAGTCCACAGAGACAACGGCCATTGTCCTCGACACCTAGCGTTCACTCTAGGCCAGGTTGACCTTGTTCCAATGGTAACCCTCACCCTAACCAATCAGATCTCTCGCCCTATACCCTAGAGCTAATGGGAGTACAGGCCATATTAACCAATTACAGGCCTAGCCCTAATAACCAACCAAAACCTATGCCCTAAGGCCAATAGAAATCCTAGCCACCAATCAGAATCCTAGCCCTATCAGACAATTAGAACTCAAACCCTAAGCCTTAATCCAACAGAAACCCTAGCCCAAGGAACCAGCCAGAGCACAGATGCAACAACCAGTAGGGAACTTATTTAAAGATCATGGGACCTTAAACCTAAATTGGTTTGCAGGGGGCCAGGAGGTGCTCCTTTAGTCAGAATCTCCTTTGATACAGAAAGGCTCAATACATACTGTGTGGCAGCTTTCAAATCCTACAAGCAAGGCCCAAATTTAAAGGCAATGAAACACTGCCTTTTGCACACTTACAACAAAAAAAAGGGGGGAAAAACACTTTTCCTAGACAAAAACAAGTGCTAAATACACTTTCCAAACAATTTAAACAACAAAATATATTAAGCAGTCCCTTAAATACCCTCTGGTTATGCTCAGGGATATATTTTGACTTTTTAGCTTGTAACAAGAAAAGAAAGGGAGAGGGGATGCCTTCTGTTGAACTCTGCACACTTTAGGGGAAAAGCAGGAGAGAAATTTAAACAGTCACGGGTAGAAGAAAAAAGCAGTTTTACAGTTTAAAACAGCACAAAGTATGTGTTCTTACCACCTCTCTACGTCCTTGCTGACTGGGGTGTTAGGGGCTCAATAGCGGGGGCTACAAAGTGTTTGTTTTGGGGCTCTTACCATAAACATAAGGGTCTCTGCAGGTGTGAGGAGAGGGGTCAAGCCTGATCAGATGCCTGTGGGCCAATCACTAAGGTAGACACTGGTGTGCAGAGTGCAAGGGGGTGCTCCCAAGTTCAGAATTTCCTTGGATAGACAGGCTCAATGCATATTTTGTGGTGCAAAATACCATTTAAACCACAAAACAGATTAAGTAGTCTCATAAAGACACTATTATTAGGCTTAGATGATGATCTGCCTGAAATTAGTGTGATTGTTGTGGTCCGCCGGGGGTCATTTAAAGAGGGGTGTGCTTGTCCCCGTTTTAGAATGTCTAGGAATAGCTTCCTAAGGCAGCGAGAAAGCGATTAGTACCAACTAAATGTTGCCAAACGTGGCGGCTCGGATGAAGAAGAAATGATGGAATGCAACTCAAATGTTTTTTTACTTTTGTCAGGTATTCTTCTAAAATTGTCTAAAATTTAGATCAAGTCTTTGCTTAGCAAAAATCTAGGAAAATTAATGTACACGTGGATATGAAAAGTGGAAGAGATCGCTTATCTTAGCTTTGCAATTATGTAAGTGAAAAGTAATAACATTCATTTCACTGGGATCAACAAGTGCAGAAAGGTGATCATTTGGTGATTTTCTATGCTGTTTGAGTATTTCAAACAGTTCTTTCTGTCCATAGAGAGAACTGTCTATTTTGTTTCTCTGGAATAGTGCTTTTGTGGAGATTATCCAGTTTAGATTTTATCTGGCTAATTTTAGTTCAGAAAACGGAATTGGACCTTTGTTGTTATCCATAAGCATTCATATTTCCAAAGCTTGTATCTTTTGATGAAAAGCTCATCTGACCTTTTCATGAAAAGAAAGGCTTTGGGGCTTTTATAGGCAGAAAAGTTATATACGGACTATCACAGCATTACTTTAGCTGGCAAACAACTAATTTGCATCGCCAGATAAAGATGTGTAGGCTTTAACTTTGTTAATTGCTAGGCCGAATTATTTTTTTGTATAGAATGTTTTTTGTCTTCTTGGGATGAATTTGTGGAAACTTGGGAGTCTTCGATCAGATAGCTGTACAACTATTGGACTAATGAAATGATCCAATCAATCTACTTCTCATGGATAAAGCCATTCCATTTTAATTGGATCGATTGAGTGGATTGAAAGTTGCTCCAGTTTGGGTCGGGTCAGCAGCTTCCAAAGAGAGCCCATATAGCTGTTGTAGCAGCTTAATATTTGTTCGGTATTTTTGTAATCTGTGAATTCAGTGGGGGAAACATGGTGGCCGCACACTAGGCGGTCACGAGCATCCAACAGAGGAATGAGTCTTACCTTAATGGGTGTGTCTGCTCTACCTCGCCTTGCTGCGCTCAAGACAGCTATCGCATAAGCTACCACATGAAGACTGGCCACGAATCACAAGGTGACCGGACAGGCTCCATAAAGGATGGTTTCCCGACTGAGGGGAGGGGAAGATTAGGGAAAGCCTCAGTGCGCTCGACGCCTGAAGCACCTTCCCCAACATTGAATGCTGTTGCTGGGATACTCCACTGCATGGAAGCTGGGTGGGAGCTACATCGTGGTAGAAAAGCCCACGCCCGGATCCCACACACCAGTGTCAGCACAAGTCTAGAGGAGTGGGCCCGGGTTCGGAGTTGGGGAGAGTTAGGACCCTGTGACCACATCTCTGGGGGGAGACTAGGCATTCAATAATTGGGGCAAGGGTAAGACTCCCCAGGCTCAGGGGGTGGGGGCCAAAGACAGGTGAACTTTTGACCAGTATAGGTTCGGGAATAGCCTCTATGGATGAGAGAGGATCCAATTTGAGTCAGGTCTCAAGGTATTCACTTTGCACTCTCCCGCCCAGACTCCTCTCTATGATCGCTCCCAAGGTAAGGTCCAGTGATCAGCCTTGAGCAAACTGTTCTCAAGCGGCCCCTGAATCCCTTAAGTCTAAACCTAATAAGCTATTAGGAGCTGTGGGTAGGAGCAGGAAAAAGACTACAAGCCAGATTAAAGTTACTCCATCTCGAAATTCATTTTTTAAGGTTATGGCTTCACCTGTTCTTTCACAGTATCTGGAGCGGGGCCCTCACGTTGAGATTGTGGAAGATCAGAGACAGGACACTGGGACCCCACAAATCTCTGCAGGCACCAATACTATGGATACACAAACGATATCAGCGGCCCTCAATATGACTGGCCCTAGCCAGAACTAGCTTGAGCTAACTATTAGAAACAGAACTGTGGCCGGTGCACTCCTTGTGATGAGTGAGGGAGGATGGTTTTGCCAGGGAGAACAACAAAAGGCAAACTCCTCACTGGTCAGCGATAGACTGAATGGGAATAAGACAGTTGAAGAGCAGCCAGGCAGATCATTGGTGATAATCATGCCGGGTCTTAAGACTGAGTTTAAGAATTGATTTGAGGTCTCTGAGGCCAATCAGATGAGGATTCAAGCCTCTTGTCTGGTCCTGGGCAAAATGCTGAATGAGATTGTTCAACGGACTAGAGTGCAGAACATACAAAAGAAGGCAATAGGCATTAATGCGCTGGTAAAGCAAAATTGCGTTTTGAGAGGGGACCTGGAAAAGATCGAGAGCCACTGTTGGAGGAATCTTCAATGTTCCGGAGACAGAGGAGAAAGGGGGCATGAAGAGCTTCATCATAATGCTCCTTAAAGACACAGTCCCTAAAGAGCAGCCTGACAATCTCCTGCTTAAGATTCATGAGATCAAATAGGGACCTGTTTAAAAGAACTTGAAGCATTAAAACCCAGAAAGGATTTGGTAATCTTTTTGTCTTATGTGGTGAAAGAGCCCATCCTAGGCATTGCTTTGAAGAGCATCCCATTTACTAGTAAGAGTTATACCTTTAATATAAGGTTTGATGTCTGTAAATCACAGAATAGCGCCAGTAGGATTTGGGCAGGAAAATGGAGGAACTTCATAAATTGGGGGCCAAGACCTAATTAAAATGCCCTGCAATGCCTTGCATAATGTGGAAAAAGTATTGCAGTCTGGAGGATGTAGACACTTTCATAGGGTCTATCAAAACAGAAGCAAACCCCTGAGTTAGTATCATGATGTACTTATACTATAGGGTAATGTAGGGTTTACTATAGAGTAGTGCAGGATAGTCTTTCATTTCAATTTCCTTCCTTAAGCTGTGTGTTCATTTGGCATTCAAATGCCAGTTAGTAGTGGGAGAGGTTCCCCGGGTGGAGTCTGGGTTGGGCACTGGGAAAAATAAAAAAACAAAGAATGTCTTTAATTCTCATGGTCACTGTGATCCCTCTAAAACAACTACAATATCGCTTATAAATTGCATAATCTGGATGGGTCACGTCTGTGAGAATACTGGGATGAAAAGAGGACAGGCAAAGAGTTATGGTTTTTCACCTGGAATGTAAAGGGCCTCTGGTGTAAGGGGAGGCAGAGATTAGTGCTCCAGTACCTTGACGGTTACACGGTCCGTATTAAGATCTTTCAAAAGACCCCTTTAACAGCAATCAAGAGTAGTGCACACAAGGGGATAGATAATTATGCAGCCTCCAATCAAGCAGAGTATTCTAAAAGGGTTGCAATTGTTTTAAGCAAAGGAGCAGGGGTGGAACTTCTAAACTCTAAAACCGACAGCTCAGGTAAGGCGTCTTCGCATGGATGAGATGTTTTAATTATGATATCATGCGTGCGGGATTTCTTTTAACCCTAGTACCAACCATCCATCCATCCATCCATCCATCCATCCACCTTTCAACCCTGGAATTTAACCTTTTGGGCCCTCATTACTAGTGGTTGTGGAAGGTGATTTCAATACTTTGATGGATACTAATTTTGATAGATCACCTGAGGGGATTGGAGCGATACACCAACGACCAGGCAGACTTTACAAAGCAAGTTATAGGACTTGGGAGTCTGTGGATCTGTGGCAGTATTCACTGGGTAAAAAGAGAGGGTATACATTCCATTGCAAAAAGTATGGCTACTTTTCTAGGCTTCATTACTTTTTTGTCAATAATACTTCTGCTGAAGGGGGGGGAGATAAAGAGTTTAAGCATGTGCCGGGACACATTTTCGTTCATTCAGCCATGACTATGCTTGTGGTGTTTCCTGTTCAAGGGGGAAATTTTAGGTTGGCGGTTAATTGCGCTCTTCTCCTAGATGTAGGATTGGTCAGGTCCTAGAGAATGCCAGTCGTGACTTCCTCTCAGATAACACAAGGTCTGTCCTGTTGCCATAGTCTAGGACACCTTTATGATACACGGTATTAGCACACATGCAATAGTATATATAAATTCAATAATGATAAGTAAGTTCACATGCTGATTATTTGCATATAATTATCCACATCCCAAAGGAAACAACAAATTACAGTTTAACCAAATTAGTATGCTCCAAAAAGGATTTCATCAAACCGTTATATACAATATAATACATGAAATTATTATCACTACTCCCAATACAATATGGTTCATGTGTGAGTATCCATCCTATCGTCACGCTGTCCCTGCTGTCAACACGTGTTTCATCCTGGGAGTGCCCACGGATTTCTTCAGGACCTCCTACAACAATATTATGTGTGTAATCAAGTAATATACTTAGTCATAATGAAATGTTTATATTTACATCTAAATAGGTGTACTGTGAGAACCCAATATTACCACTTAAATCTCATCAACCCCACGTTGTGTATTCTTATCAATTATCATAAAATTAGGTGACCTTACTATTATCTGTGACTAAAACTAACCCCGTGATCAAGCAAGTCATTTAGTGCTATTATAACGTGACCCTTAACCTCTTACTATTTAATAATTAGTTCATGCCATAATCATACCTTTAGCTAATTATTCCACTACTGAAAGTGATAATGTGTCCCTTGTCATCTGTCCAATAGTCCACGATCTTTGGTAAGACAGAACATAAATTAAAATATATACTCCTAATATTCATTCATTCATTGAAATATCACAAGAGATCTAAGGTTGGGCTCTATCAGAATGCTTACCGCTATTTTATGTATTGTTGATATTATCTTCGTCGCGCGAGTACGCTGCTCCGACGGCTTACAGTATCTAGCAACGCGGCGCCTCAGCTGCCCGCGTTAAATACAACAATACGATGTGGAAATAGAAAACGGACAACAGCTCAGGAGCGTCCGTGTCTTCCAAATAGTAGAAATAAATAAAAGACTCCCGTACCAACGAGTTGTCACTATTTGTACAAGTAAGTATCGGGGCTCACTGTAGCTCCTAAAATTATGAGCTATCATCTCAATTTTCAAGTGGTATATTGAAGACATACTAAAACTAACTATATTAGTAATATGTGTTAATAGAACTTAGGCTCCCTATAGACCCCCGATTGCATTGTATCATTACCACTATATTGAATAGGTAACCCCCTATGATCAGTATCACAATAATCATATTATAATGTGCCAATAAATAGAATTAAACCTAAAATAATTATTAAACATTAAATTATTATGTAGTAGGGTATAGCCCAACCTTACCTGATATATAGTATTATCCAATAACTACTTAATTATCTCCCAAGAAGTACTCCATTTCATGATCAGTATTTAAACCCTGCTCTACAGCTCTGAACTTCAAAATCCAGTAAGACTCTTTTCTCCTCAAGGCTAATTCCCTATTCCCACCACGTGGATTAACTGCACAGTGGTCAAAACCCAAAAATTTAAACTTTTTATATTTGGTTTGTGCTTGGCAAATCTTAATATGTGAGGCTATGGGGTAACGTTCATCTTCTGAATTATTTGCCCTCCAGTGTTCGGAAATTCTAAGCTTTAATGGACGAATCATACTACCTATATAAATCTTATCACAATTACATATGATCATATATATCACAAATTTCGTATTACAATCAATATGTGATTTGATAGATACTGGGTTACCATAGTAGTCCATAAATTCAGTCTTGGGCTGCCATGCCCACTTGCATACTGTACACGAACCACACTTGAAAAAGCCTAAATTACGCTTCCCTAGCCAATCCAAATTCACTCTCTCCATAGGGTAACTTGGACTCAATATATTATTAAGGGTATTACCCCTTCTATAAGCAACCTCAGGTCGGTTGCCAATGTATTTCTTGAGTGTATCATCCTGTGTCAATATCGACCAATATCTTTTCATACTCCTAAGTAATCTCTTTGATTTCTCAGTATAGTCTAAAATAATCCTAATCTTTCGAGCCTCATCTCTACCTAGGGTATCATTTTTTTGTGCGACCCAACCTAGTGTCTGTCCACGTGATATTCTCTTAACTTTCTGCATGGACTTCTTAATTGTGTTCATGGAATATCCCCTAGCTAGAAATCTACGTCCCATATTATCAATTTCCTGGAGAAAATCACTATTTTTGCTGCAATTTCTTCTCGCTCTTATCATTTCTCCAAGTGGTATTGATTCAATCTGATGCTGTGGGTGAGCACTGGTGGAATGCAATATATTATTACATGACGTTGGTTTACGATACAATCTACTCTCTATTGAATTATTTTCAACGAATAATTCAACGTCCAAAAATTCCAAGCAAGTTTCACTATGTTTGTATGTAAACTTAATATTGACATCATTACTATTTAGATATTTACAAAATTCCTCCAATGTACTAACATCTCCTGTCCATAACATAAAACAATCATCGATGTATCGTCCCCAGTATAAAATATTGGTGTGCCATTCTGCTGCATTTGGGCCCCATATCCAGATTTCTTCGAACCACCCCATAAACAGGTTGGCATATGAGGGGGAAAATTTAGATCCCATGGCTACTCCTTGTTTTTGTTTATACCATTCATTTTTTAATAGAAAGTAGTGGTTATTAAGTATGAACTCTATCATACTAATTATCATCTTCGTATGTTCCATCAAACTAGCAGACCTCTTATACAAGATATGTTCTAATGCCTTAATACCAAATTTATGTCGTATACTTGTATATAGTGCCACCACATCTAAAGTTACCATAATCATTCCTTTATCCCACTGTATATCTGAGAGTATGCTTAATATATGTTTCGTGTCTCTAATATAGGAAGGTAAATTATGAACAAAGGGTTGCAAAAAAGTATCTACAAATTCAGATAATCTTTCTGTAGGGCCACCTACACCCGAAACAATTGGTCTTCCAGGTGGAAATGCTGATTCTTTGTGGATCTTAGGTAACGTATATATACAGGGATATTTAGGGCGAAATACCTGAAGATATAGATATTCATCCTCATCCAGTAGTTCCCTCTCTCTCCAATTCTTTAACATCCTGTTTATGTCTTTAGTGATATTATTTATAGGATTAAAGACTATTTTTTCATAACAATTCTCATCAAGTAATTGAGTATATATCTCCTGCTCATAGTCTTTACGATTTAAAATCACTATATTTCCACCTTTGTCCGCTCTCTTAATAATCACGGTTTCATCTAATTTTAAAGATTGTAGTGCTTTATATTCCTCCTTATTTAAATTCAGTTTACGTAAGTGTATCCCTTTCGTGTCTTGTCTGTTCAGGTCTGTCCACACCATTTTGTAGAATGTCTCTATATTATTATCCAATGCAGATCTGGGTATCCAGGTTGACCTTTGTTTCAGGCCACTGGTAATATGTATATCCGATGATAAATTCAATTCTTGTAATACATTAAAAACTGTAGTAGGATTTTCTTCACAATCAGTGATTGTCATTAATGCCACTGTATCATGTATATCTTGGATAGATAAACCACTAAGCACCGGTTTCATACACATAACCTGTTGAGTATCCTTTTCACGAAGTTCAAAATGTTTCTTTATTTTAAGTTTTCTGATTGTTTCGGGTGTAGGTGGCCCTACAGAAAGATTATCTGAATTTGTAGATACTTTTTTGCAACCCTTTGTTCATAATTTACCTTCCTATATTAGAGACACAAAACATATATTAAGCATACTCTCAGATATACAGTGGGATAAAGGAATGATTATGGTAACTTTAGATGTGGTGGCACTATATACAAGTATACGACATAAATTTGGTATTAAGGCATTAGAACATATCTTGTGTAAGAGGTCTGCTAGTTTGATGGAACATACGAAGATGATAATTAGTATGATAGAGTTCATACTTAATAACAACTACTTTCTATTAAAACATGAATGGTATAAACAAAAACAAGGAGTAGCCATGGGATCTAAATTTTCCCCCTCATATGCCAACCTGTTTATGGGGTGGTTCGAAGAAATCTGGATATGGGGCCCAAATGCAGCAGAATGGCACACCAATATTTTATACTGGGGACGATACATCGATGATTGTTTTATGTTATGGACAGGAGATGTTAGTACATTGGAGGAATTTTGTAAATATCTAAATAGTAATGATGTCAATATTAAGTTTACATACAAACATAGTGAAACTTGCTTGGAATTTTTGGATGTTGAATTATTCGTTGAAAATAATTCAATAGAGAGTAGATTGTATCGTAAACCAACGTCATGTAATAATATATTGCATTCCACCAGTGCTCACCCACAGCATCAGATTGAATCAATACCACTTGGAGAAATGATAAGAGCGAGAAGAAATTGCAGCAAAAATAGTGATTTTCTCCAGGAAATTGATAATATGGGACGTAGATTTCTAGCTAGGGGATATTCCATGAACACAATTAAGAAGTCCATGCAGAAAGTTAAGAGAATATCACGTGGACAGACACTAGGTTGGGTCGCACAAAAAAATGATACCCTAGGTAGAGATGAGGCTCGAAAGATTAGGATTATTTTAGACTATACTGAGAAATCAAAGAGATTACTTAGGAGTATGAAAAGATATTGGTCGATATTGACACAGGATGATACACTCAAGAAATACATTGGCAACCGACCTGAGGTTGCTTATAGAAGGGGTAATACCCTTAATAATATATTGAGTCCAAGTTACCCTATGGAGAGAGTGAATTTGGATTGGCTAGGGAAGCGTAATTTAGGCTTTTTCAAGTGTGGTTCGTGTACAGTATGCAAGTGGGCATGGCAGCCCAAGACGGAATTTATGGACTACTATGGTAACCCAGTATCTATCAAATCACATATTGATTGTAATACAAAATTTGTGATATATATGATCATATGTAATTGTGATAAGATTTATATAGGTAGTACGATTCGTCCATTAAAGCTTAGAATTTCCGAACACTGGAGGGCAATTAATTCAGAAGATGAACGTTACCCCATAGCCTCACATATTAAGATTTGCCAAGCACAAACCAAATATAAAAAGTTTACATTTTTGGGTTTTGACCACTGTGCAGTTAATCCACGTGGTGGGAATAGGGAATTAGCCTTGAGGAGAAAGGAGTCTTACTGGATTTTGAAGTTCAGAGCTGTAGAGCAGGGTTTAAATACCGATCATGAAATGGAGTACTTCTTGGGAGATAATTAAGTAGTTATTGGATAATACTATATATCAGGTAAGGTTGGGCTATACCCTACTACATAATAATTTAATGTTTAATAATTATTTTAGGTTTAATTCTATTTATTGGCACATTATAATATGATTATTGTGATACTGATCATAGGGGGTTACCTATTCAATATAGTGGTAATGATACAATGCAATCGGGGGTCTATAGGGAGCCTAAGTTCTATTAACACATATTACTAATATAGTTACTTTTAGTATTTCTTCAATATACCACTTGAAAATTGAGATGATAGCTCATAATTTTAGGAGCTACAGTGAGCCCCGATACTTACTTGTACAAATAGTGACAACTCGTTGGTACGGGAGTCTTTTATTTATTTCTACTATTTGGAAGACACGGACGCTCCTGAGCTGTTGTCCGTTTTCTATTTCCACATCGTATTGTTGTATTTAACGCGGGCAGCTGAGGCGCCGCGTTGCGTTGCGTTGCTAGATACTGTAAGCCGTCGGAGCAGCGTACTCGTGCGACGAAGATAATATCAACAATACATAAAATAGCGGTAAGCATTCTGATAGAGCCCAACCTTAGATCTCTTGTGATATTTCAATGAATGAATATTAGGAGTATATATTTTAAATTATGTTCTGTCTTACCAAAGGATCGTGGACTATTGGACAGATGACAAGGGACACATTATCACTTTCAGTAGTGGAATAATTAGCTAAAGGTATGATTATGGCATGAACTAATTATTAAATAGTAAGAGGTTAAGGGTCACGTTATAATAGCACTAAATGACTTGCTTGATCACGGGGTTAGTTTTAGTCACAGATAATAGTAAGGTCACCTAATTTTATGATAATTGATAAGAATACACAACGTGGGGTTGATGAGATTTAAGTGGTAATATTGGGTTCTCACAGTACACCTATTTAGATGTAAATATAAACATTTCATTATGACTAAGTATATTACTTGATTACACACATAATATTGTTGTAGGAGGTCCTGAAGAAATCCGTGGGCACTCCCAGGATGAAACACGTGTTGACAGCAGGGACAGCGTGACGATTGGATGGATACTCACACATGAACCATATTGTATTGGGAGTAGTGATAATAATTTCATGTATTATATTGTATATAACGGTTTGATGAAATCCTTTTTGGAGCATACTAATTTGGTTAAACTGTAATTTGTTGTTTCCTTTGGGATGTGGATAATTATATGCAAATAATCAGCATGTGAACTTACTTATCATTATTGAATTTATATATACTATTGCATGTGTGCTAATACCGTGTATCTTATTATAGGTAACTTTGGGTTACCTTTCTAGGGGAGATTTGAGGGTGCAACCCCAGTATTTGGCACCGTGCATTATAATAGTAGTGTTATTAAATTTATAGAGGCAGGAGCGCCATATCACTCTTATCCACCCCCATTTTAGGACACCTTTATGGTCTTTATACGAGGGCTATTATGTAGTGAAGCATCCTTTAAGAATAAACTGTCTAGAGAAGAGCCTACCTCTTTAGAAAGAAATAGGAGCATTGGAGATCACCTTACAGACACAGAACGCTCTTCTGGGTGGAGATCAAGCATTTAGGAGCTTGGAAGAGGTGCAGCTGAACTATAAAATCAAGCTAGAAAGGAAGGGTAGAGAGAAAATGCAGGCATCTGAAATGAGCTAAGAATGGGAAAGTAGCGACCCAGATGCTATCCACTCTGAACTTTATAAGTTATTGATGGAAATGAAACCGGTTAAGGGAAAATTGTTCAATTCTATCTACTTGGAGAATGCCCAGGTACCAGATTCATGGAGAGAGAAGTCACCTTGGTGCTAATTTTAACACCTACCATGGATCCTTAGTAGGCGGATTCATATTGGCCAATTTAGTTATTAAATGGCAAATGTAAGGTATTTTCTAGTATCCTTCCTAAGAGATTCGCCAATCTAGCTCCTCAATTAATACACCCCTTAAACTACAAATTAATGAGCTCACTCAACAACTAGTCGGCTCAACTGACTTTGCCTCTACCCTTTTGGACCTCTTGGCGGTAGCAAAAATAGACGCTGGCAAGGCTTTCGACAGAGTCTGTTGTGAATATCCTTGGGAGGATCTATCAGCATTAGACTTTAGCCCAATGTTTTTCATGACCTTTTGGAGATTATACGGAAAATCGTCAGCCCAAATTTTATTTAATGGGTCCTTGACTAAGAGGTTTAATATCCCTAGAGGTACAAGGTCTCTCTCTCTCTCCTTTTTTGTCCAATATCTAAATCAAACTATTAGGCCACCTACTTAGGAGGGATTGACAGGTAATGCCCTTCACTCCACAGGATTTTCTGAATAAGATAGCTCTGCATGCCGACAATCTTAAAATCTATATATCAGACCCGGCTAAGACTATTCCAAGAGTAGAGAAGTAGCTGAGGAGTTCAGGTCTTTATCAGGATATTCTATTAATAGAGCTGAGTCAGATCACGTGTTGGAATATAATGGGATGGGATTGGGAGGCAAAGACTGAGATTAAATATTTAAGTGCCCACCTATTCCCCCACCCCCACCCTGAGGGAACTGCGCAACATAATTTAGGGAAGGTAGTTAAGTACATCGATCTGTTTGCCAAGAAGAAGAATCTCCTGTTGACAATTTATAGCCAGGTAAATCTAATTAAAATGTTGATACTCCCTAAATTAACATCCTTTTAACTGTATATAACTTCCTAAAACTCATACCTAAAATAGAGAAGATAACTTTTATGTGGACTTACGGTGCTGTTAAGTTTTCCTGGAAAGTTGAGGCACTGTCAGATTTGAGGTTTTATTGCTTTTCAGTTTAAGAACTTCAAGATGTTGCTAGGAACCCTGGACAGTTCAACTTGGGGTAGGAGACAAATGACTAGGAGCTGGGAACCACTGGTTTTCTATTTAAGTTTGGGGCCCTAAAATATTTTTAAAAAGTCTGCCTAACAGTCTTGAAGGTTGTGCTCAGTCTTTTGCATAGTCAGGAAGATCTTGGGCATAAAATAGTATTCTGATTACTCATCTATCTGGGGCTCACCTGAGCTGCTATTCTCTGAGGAATGGCAGTATAGCAACCTGAGGGCAATTTTTAACAACCCAGGACTTATCATCCTGAGAGGTACTTAAGATCAGGACTGATGGTCTTCTATCTAGATTTGGAAAAGTGCAGCTTACCTCTTGATATGCAAGCAAGAAACACAATGTTTGGGGTGTTTGGGAGGATGAATCAAGATTGAAAGATGTGCAGCCTTTGGAAAAAAACTCCTGGATGCAGAAGAGGAGCAGTTTTTTTTTTTTTTTTTTAACTTCTCCTTTAATAAAAACCTTCTGGGAGATTGTGAGTAAAACTATTACTTGAATTTTGGGAGCCACAATCAAGGTAAAAGCCAGGCTTGGTATGTTTTGTGTTGATTCTGCATCATTTAACTTCCTTGATACATCCAGCAGTGTCTGTTATTTTACTTGTTGCTCCGTTCTAGAAGGGACATTAGCAAAAACTGGCTAAATCCAACACCTCCCTTCCCTGAGGCATGGTTTATGGCTTCCCATCGAAACTGTGGTTAGATTTCAAGCGTGTTCGAAGAAGGGTATGTACCATCTGGGCCAGATTACGGAGGTGGAATGGTAAACTGTAAAATTGAGTAATCCTACGTTTACATCAATGCACCAATGCGATCCGGATCTTACAGCCCGTCCTATTTGGTGGTGCCAAGTATAAGCACCAGGCTTGTTGCTTGTTCCATCATTCTTTAGCCTGAGATTGCGGTTGTTTCAGTAAATGAGGACAAAAAAAAAAATCTGTGAATTCGTTAGTAGAATTTGGGTTCATTTCATGATAAGAGGAAATAAAGTATATGGTTTCATTAGGAAATTCATGCAAAACAAATTTTTCAATATCAACAGAAGTATCTTGTTGTGTTCATTTTCTGAAGGAGAAGGGGGACTGAAATATCAAAACCTTCACATGGGTGTTTCTGTCAGCAAGCTTTTATGATAGAGTAACCCAAGGGGACTGAAATGTAGTGATGAAAAGGTCAATGTTGTGATCATTGGTGGTGTCAAATATGAAGGTCTGAAGCAAGTTTACTGATCTCCAGTTGTGTAACATGCATTTAAAAGATGCAAGTGTGCAGTTTCTTTATGGAGATATTGCAAGTCTTCCTGGACTTCGGCACTCGACTGGATCTCGTCATTTCTCTCAGGCAGAACCCAGAGAGTCCGCCTCCCACCATTCCTGTCAGAAGCCTCCAGAATCATCTGTGGCGTTCCCCAAGAATCTTCGCTCAGCCCCACGCTCTTCAACGTTTACATGGCCCCCCCCTCGCCAACATCGCACCAACCCACCACATCAACATAGTTTCCTACGCAGACGACACTCGGCTCATCCTCTCCCTCATGAAAGACCCTACAACTGCAAAGAACAACCTCCACAACGACCAGCTGGATGGAATCAAGCCACCTCAAGTTAACACAGACAAGACAGAAATCCTCATCTTTGGCACCAACCCCTCAACTTGGAATGACTCCTGGTGGCCCACCTCCCTAGGAACCACGCCCTCACCCACCACCCACGCACGCAACCTAGGCTTCATCTTGGACTCCACACTCAGCAGGTCAATGCCATCTCCTCTTCCTGCTACAACACTCTCTGCATGCTCCGCAAAATCTTCAAGTGGATTCCTGTTGAAACCAGGAAAACTATCACCCACGCCCTGGTCAGCAGCCGATTGGACTACAGAAACGCCCTATATGCAGGAACAACCAAACTCCTAAAAAAAACTGCAAAAAATCTAGAATGCATCCGCCCGCCTCATTCTGGACATCCCACGTCGTGACCACATTTCCCCCCACCTCAGAGACCTTCACTGGCTACCAGTATCTAAGAGGATCACCTTCAAACTCCTCATCCACGCACACAAGGCCCTCCACAACACAGGCCCAGCCTACCTCAACAACAGACTCACCTTCCACACCCCCACCCGCAATCTTTGCTCCGCCAGCCTCACCCTCGCCTCCATCCCCCGCATCCGCCGCACCACCGCTGGAGGAAGATCCTTCTCTCACCTAGCCACCAAGACCTGGAACTCCCTACCGCTCCACCTTCGCCAGACCCAAGACCTCTTGACATTCAGACATTAAGGAAACGCCTCAAGACATGGCTCTACGACCAGTAGCTCTCCCCCAGCACCTTGAGACCCTAACGGGTGATTAGTGTGCTCTATAAATCCTTGATTGATTGATTGATTGATTGGACGGGTAATCAGATTAACCCCCCAGAAGACATTTTTCTCTTGACTCTTTTCCTGGAAATTTGGGGAATGTATTCAATGCTTCTGTGCAGGCATATTTTGAAGCACAACCTTAATGTAGTTTCTGTTGATATTTATTAGCAGGTTTGAGAGGAGAGTGAAACCAATGTATGGCATTCAACTTGAAGGTACTTGTTTAGGGTCATAGGTTCTACTGATTTATTGGAGAGTGTACAGCAGATGGGTATCCAAAGTAGAAGAAAGCACATATTGGTGTCACGTGTGTAGCCATCAACAGTGAAAGAGGACTATGCTCACAGGTTCTGTGTGTGTTTGTACAGCAGTAATGGGGATATCATAGTTTCAAAACAAAGGTTCAGAGTGGGCCTGGAGGAATTGTAATGGGTAAGGCACATTCAACCCACAATGACGGAGGTGCAACTAGACCTTGTATATGGCTGCTACGTTCTGACAATGCCTTAAGGAGTTTTCCTCCCATAGGACAGTAATAACACACTAAGAAGAAATCATAAGTAAACCCCTATTGTGTCACCTGATGGCTTTAAGTGGCTCCTGCACATTAGATTTTCCCCAAACAGGAGAGGTGAAGTCATAGGAATGTTTCTAAGGCTCCTGTTAAAGTGTTGTGCACTAGTTATTTGACCAGGAAGAAAGCAGCACAGATCCTCTGAAAACGGCCACCAGCAAGACTAGTATATGAACAAGTTCTTTCAGCACATGGGTGGCAGAAGAAGTGAAAGGTGAAGTGTGAACAACCATTAGATGCTGGCTTTTGAAAACCACATGGATTTAGTTTCTTTACAGCTCTAGGGCCACAATGGGACTAACTGCTGCTGAAATAGTACTCAAGTCAGACATATGGGCATGACCAAAGAGAAGGAGAATATATTAGAGAAATTATTCCTCTTGAAAGAAGACTCATTACAGTTGATGGCCAAAGTAAAATCAGATCACCTAATGATCCAAGATCCCTAAAATGATGGTGGCCATAGCCCCAGTCTTAACAGAGCATATTGCCTCCCTGCTAAATATGTCTCTACAATCCAGTAGTGTTCCTGACATGTTCAAGGAAGATGTAATTGTTCCACTACTGAAAGGTCCCCATGATAACCCTGATGCATAGAAAAGCTACAGGCCAATATGTTTGTTGCCTTACTGTGCTAAAATTCTGGAATCACAAGCAGCGCAGGAAAAATGTACTCATTTGCAGGTCTCAAAATTCTTATATCCTCAACAAGCAGGCTACCATTCTAAACACAGCATTGAAACAGTATTGATCTCAGTGATTGACAATTTAAGGAAATAGTGCTTGATCTTTCAGCAGCCTTTGATATGTTTGATCATGAGATCTTACTCTGCTGTCTCTTCATTACTGACCGAACGTAAGCAATTTATATAGCTCCTTTTACAGCCCCTGTGGTCAAAATCACTTGTGGAGTCGCCCAAGTATCCGCTCTTTCACCTCACTTATTTAACATCTATATAACTTTGCTGATAGTGGAACTAGCTAGCAGATGGTGGCGCATTTTCAATTATCCAGATGATTCTCAGATTATGTTGGGTCTGGAAAATGAAAAGTCCTTTCAACTTAACTTTCAAGACTCTATGCATGTTATGCACAGATGGATAAAGACAAAGTATCTAAAATTAAACACTGGCAAAGAAGATGTTGTCGTCTTCAATGGTCATTCAGAAATCTGGTCAGAGCGCTACTGGCTACAGTAAATGGGATCAGTACCTATACCTAACTTGGTGGCAAAAAGCCTGGGCATATTAATCAATTACAAACTCTCTGTTAGCCTACATAATAACAATGTGGTTTCAAAAGGAATTGCCGTTATGTTAGTAAAGTCATTTTATAGAGCGCAACATACTCCGAAGGTGTCTTGGCGCTAGATTGAAAGACAACACGGACAATGCCATTCCTGAATCATGGAGCCTTAGGATGAGATAAATCTGGGTCAGCGTTAAACAGCCAGGTTTTGACAGCTTTCCTGAAAGCCAGTGTATTAGGAGCTTATTTGATGGTGATAGGCAGAGCATTCCAAGCCTTGGTTGCTCTGTGAAAAAAAGCTTCAGCCGCCCCAGGCCAAGCGTTTAAACTTGGGGACAATGGCAGGCTTGCAATATGCTGATCTAAGTGTCCTTCATGGTGTATACCAATTAAAACTTTTGTTAAGAAAGGCAGGACCTAGATTTTTTAAAGCTTTATAGGCAATGCAAAGTGCCTTACAAATAATCCTTTGTCTTATGGGAAGCTAATGAAGTTTGTTTACAAATCAAGTGATGTTTAGGAATATTCAGTAGTAGGTGGGCTGCAGCGTTCTGCAGAGTTTGCAGTTTGTTTAGTACAGACTGATGAGCGTCAATAAAATGGCATTACAATAGTCCAGCGTGGACATCACTAATGAGGTAACTACCAGTTTCTGTAAATATTCTGGAATGAAGGAAATTATCTTTTTTTTAGAGACCTGGGCATAAAGAAAGCAAAGTGAGACAGTCTATTGTCGATTAGGATTCCCAGGTTGCGGGATTTGGCTATAGAGAGCAGGACCGTGTCCTGTAGCCACCAAGAATGGCTCCAGAAGGAAGTCTGTGTTCCAAACAATAATACTTCAGTTTTGCTTAAGTCTCAGACAGTTTTTATTCATCCATGTGTTGACTACACTCATGCAGTCACAGAATCTAGACCTGAATTCTTGGTCTACGCTGCCAGGGGAGATGACAATTTGTGTGTCATCTGAGTAGGATCTAAGTGAGACGCCGCAGAATCTGATTAAGCGGGCCAAAGAGGTGACGTAAACATTGAAAACGGTAGGATTGAGCAAGAATCCTTGAGGAACTCCACAAGGAAGGGAGAAAGATAGTGAAACAAATTTGACATGGCGAATCCGCCTGTTCACAATCAGAGAGGAAGGACTTCAGCAAATCCCACACTGCTCCAGTGATCCCAATATCAGTGAGTTGCTCCAGCAGAAGCCCATGACTGACCATATCGAAGGCCACTGACGGATCAAGTAGGATAAGAGAAGCCCTCCCTTCCCAATCAAAAGAAAGTCTGACTTCCTTAGTAGCCTTAATCAATGCCGCCTCCCTACTGTGACTGCTTCGGAAACCAAACAGAGTATCATCCAGAATATTATGGGTGTCTATGAAATCTATAAGTTGCCTAGTGATCAATATCCAGACTTAAGCATGAGATGAAAAATGTTTGTAAGTATGGGAGCAATGGTTTTCGCTGCCAGCTTCACCTCTCTCAGGTGACAAGGAGGATCCAGATTCGACAGTGGTAATGAGACCTACGACTTCCTCTACAGAAGGAGAAGAGAACTCTGAAATGCATGGGCCTTTACCTAAGGGATTTGAGGAGGCCTACACAGCGGGGGGTAGAGAGGTTGAGGAAGAAAAGTCACTGTAAACAGCTTCCACATTTTGCTGGAAGAAGGTGGGCTAGGAGTTACAGAAAGATTCACTACTGACTGAAATATAGTTGGTTGGAACCATGGTCAGTTTGGTGACTTTGAAACAGTTCTTTGCTGGAATTTTAGGCAGCTTCTATTAGTAAAGTATGACACTTTCTCTTTAACAATCATTGCATTATACTCAGCCAGGCACAGCTTATACTTGTCTTTCTCAACCTCTTAGTACTCTAACCTCCAACTTCTCTCCTGTCCTGTCTACAGTTTCATTTAAGGACCCTAAGTGTTTCAGAGAACCAAGGAGCTGATATATTGCATCTCTTAAGTTTAACTGCTTTCGCTGGTGCCAGAGTACAAGGAAGATACGGCTGCATCGATGTCTTCCGAGTGGGTGGGGAGAGAGTAATTTAGCATTTTATTAAAGGGGGCAGGTTGAATTTTGTCCCAAGCATGGGAGGACAACACTTCGGGAGAGGCTTTTACTGCACATTCCAAGATTCTCCGGGCAACAAAGAAGTTTACTTCTTATCTTTCCACTGAAGCTTGAGAACCATTGTGGTGGCAATGATTGGAGGAAGAATTGATTATGCCAGCAGCATTAAGTTAGGACCGCCAGTTTGCGATCTAAAACGTCTTCCAATACTCCAGAATGCTGCAGCCAGGATGTTTTGTAAGGCTCCTTGCAGATCACACACTTTCCAATTGCTAAAACAGCTACACTGGTTCTCAATAGAGGAACACATCCAATTTAAAACCTGCTGTTTAGTTCTGTGGCTCGGCTCAGGAGTTTCTTAAATCGGGGTATATCTAGTTGCACTCCTACCAGGGTTTCACCCACTCCTTCGGGCAATCTTTTGGTGGTATCTAGATATCAGAAAACCAGAATAGGGGGGTTGCAGATTTGCAGTACTTGCCCTAAAGACAAGGAATTCCCTCCTAATCTTTATCTGGATCAAAAAAATCCCTTCAATCTTAAGCCGTTGGTTCTGGAAGGGGATTGCTGACACAAGCACATTGCTTCCTGAGGATTTAGTGCCAAGATACCGTTGGCTGAGCTCATGCTATACAAGTGTTCGCAACCATCCCTCAAGCTGGCCTGAACCAGACCAAGATGTTGATCCTGGAAGGATTTCACCAACTTCCACTTGGTCTCTTTTGAAAAACAGCTCCCAGATAAAATAGCCTATATGTGACTGAAAGAAGGGGAGGTGTTCAGTTAGATTAGAGTGAACGAAGTACAAAGCCCTTGTCTTGGTTTCTGAAAAATGAAATTGTCCAACTTGCAGCCAGAGCTTCTGCTTGTCAGCTGATGTGCATAGTGTGTGCTTAACACAAAAAAAAGCCTCCAATACAGTGCTGAACTGTGATTTATCATGCCTCTCCTGGAAGAGGTATAGGCCTTTGCCTCTCCCATTTGCAGTTGAAAGTTGAATGCACCTACTGTGGCACGGTGAAGCACTTTTTGGGTATGGTGGCTGTTCCTCACTTTACCACCCATCTCTTTATAATACAACGACCAAACAAAAAATTATCCTGACTGCGACAACTGATGTACTGAGCTAGACGAGAATTCCCCAAGTGCATAGTGCCTCCTGCCCCTGGCGAACTTGCTCAGGGCAGCCCAGTGTAAATGATAAAGTACTGATTAAGTACAGGTGATATTTGTGAACACTTGCTTTCATGTGGTTATCCCTCTCTTTAATGGCAACACCCTGACTGAGCACACCCTGCTGATAACTCATAATCTTCTGACAAATAGCATCCACCAGTAGCCATCTTGGCTGTAGGCTGTGTGGTGACTTCTCCTAGCCACCATACTGATTAGCAGTCTGAGCTTTCTCTTGTGGCTAATGTGCAGGGCAGGAGAACATTATTTAGGAGCGCTCACTACACGTCCAAGCAGTGGGATTTTCAAAGGCATGTCTAAAACAAGCCTGTCTTTACCCCACCATGCCCAAATGCCCACTGCAAGCCAAGATGCACAAATCACTTCGGTTACATTGCATAGTGGAGGTGAGTCTAGTAGAAAAATACAAGCTCCTGACGTTTTACTCTTGCAAATCCCCATAGATGTTAAACTGCTTCCAGCCACCAATGTAGCTCTCTATCACTATGTTCTCTGGAAAGTTTTTCCTCTGTGGCCTACAAGACATCATCCCTGAATACCACATGAAAATCATGTTATGTAAAGTATGGTCTGCAGTTTATCCTATATGGCTTAAGCCTCCCCTTAAATACAGTAGTGCAGTTCTTGGAAGAGAGGGGCCCCTTTACTGATAAATCCTTCCACCAGTAAACCTCACAATATATAGGAAGGACAAGCCAGATTGGACTGTGGGTGGGGTGTGAATTATTGCCTGTGAATCAATCAACATCCTAACTTTCTGCTCATAGTACAGACCTTCACAAACACCAGTAGTAAAGCTCACCTCTCAGATAGAAGAACTGCGATTTTAGCAATAGACAAGCAGAATCTTGTCCTCCTCTGAGATTCAGGCCTATGGCTCAAGATTTTTAGGAGTCCCTCAAATATTTTTATGAATAGTATGCTCATTTTAAAACTGCCTTAGAACTAATCAACTTTTGGAAACATCCAACTGCTGCCGAACGAGTGACTCCTTGGAAACTCCAACACGCAAAACTGCCGCCATTGTGTGTACTCTGCGGAGATGAACAGATCTAAACAAGGTTCTCCCCATTGCTGAAAGAGACTTTGCACCTCTTCTGGATGAAGACACCATTCGTGATCGACAAGGCATTGATGGCTGAGTTCATCTGCTCTGGCATTCAGAGGGCCACCAGGTGTTGGGGAAATGCTCTGATGCTCCAGCCATTTCCAGAAGCGCAAAGCCTCCTGAAAGAGTCCAGGACCCCCACCCCACCCTGCTTGCTGCAACACCACATGGTGGTGGTGTTGTCCATGAACACCTGCACTACTTTCCCTTTGAGAAGGGGAAGAAATGCTTTCAATACCAGTCTGATCGCCCGGAGCTACAGAGGACTGATGTGGAGCCCGGACTATGCTGGAGACCAGATGCCTCTGATCTCCACCCCTCCAATGTGGCCGCCCCTTTAACAGGAGTGATGCACCCGTTACTGTCAAATCTGGTTGAGGAAGGGACATGGATCTGTCTCTGGCCCAATTGTGGTTTAGAAGCCACCACTGCAGATCTTGCACAGTTCCCTCCGAGATCTGGACCATGTCTGTGAGATTCCCCCTATATTGCACCCACTGGAACTTTAGGTCCCATTGTAGAACCTGTTTGTACCATCTGGCATGTATCACCAGCAGAATGCAGGCCACGAGGCTCAGCAGCCTCATAGTCATTCTCACCGAAATCCACTATATAGGCTGAAACATTGGTATCATAGCCTGAATATCCTAGATTCGCCACTCGGGAGAATGAGCCTGACACTGCACCTTGTCTAGAACAGCTTGGATGAAGGGAAGCATCTGACAGGGAGTAAGGTGTCACTTTGGTACGTTTATAGTGAACACCAGCAAATGCAGGAGGTCCGCTGTGGTCTTGAGGTGGGAGAAGACATCCTGGAGTAGGCCTGTCTTCAACATCCAGTTATTGAGGTAGGGGAAGACTGAAACCCCTGACCTGCGCAGAAGAGCTGCTACCACCTCCATCACTTTGGTGAACACCGGAGGGGTGCTGGTAAGGCCAAATAGGAGCACAGTAAACTGAAAATGCTTGTGGCCTACCATGAACCACAAATAGTGTCTGTGGGCTGGCAGGACAGGAATATGGAAATTGGTGTCTTGCAAGTCCAACGCTACCATCCAGTCTCCTGGGTCATTTTTGGGCACCAGAAAGTATAACAACCATGACCTACTCCTGACACAGAGACCCTCTCTATTAGAACCTTGGTCAAGAGCCGTAACCTCCTCGCCTGAAGGACTGCCAGCGGGGCAGGTGACGGCGAATCCTGCCTCCGACTGTTCCCTGGTGTGGAAGCACCAGACTAGGAATGTTTGAAGGCTGCAGGGGGGGGGGGAGGGGGAGGAGGAGAGGCAGTGGACTGGATCGACCGCTGGCTCCTTGATCAACGAGGACATTGGCTCCCATGTCCCAGGCCATGCTGAGGCTGGGAAACTGGCGCAAAACAGTGGCTGGAGGGTAATGAACATAGCAGGACTCCGCTTCTGTGGCCACGAAAGGGGTGTAAATCAGACTGAAGGGGAAGAGGGGCAGTTGTGATGCCCAAGGACCTGACTGTAGCCCAGGACTCCTTAAAGAATGGATTGGACATCACCCGAAAAGCCAGATGTCCTCAACTAAGCATGGTGCCTTAAGGCCACTGTCAATGCAACTGATCTGCCTAGTGAGTTGGTCATATCCAGTCCACATCATATTGTGAGCTTAGCTACGTGTCTCCTATTATCAACAGCTTGGGAGAGAATAGCCGGGGCCTCCTCCAGGACCTGTGGCAGCACTTGTCAACCATCTCCCATAAGGTATGGGTCTAACGGCCCAAAAGGCACACATTGTTCACCGACTGTGATGCCAGGCTTGAGGAAGAGAATATCTTCACTTACTGATCCAGCCTCTTGGATTCCCTATCCAGGGGTGTGGAAAGGAATGCCTCTGGGGATATGGAGGCTTGGATAACCAAGGTCTAAGGCGTTGGGTGTTGAATCAGGAACACTGGTCATTTGGAGCTGGTCTATGGTGGTGGGCAATTGTCCTGCTTACTGGATCCCTTGTGCTGGGTTTGGACCAAGTCCCCAGCAGGACATAAGTAAATGGCAAAAGGGGATCAGAAGAGGCCCCAGGCTGAAGCACCTCTGTCAGAAGGTTAGTCCTGATTGCCAGTGAAGGGAGCTCAAGCCCCAATACCCCGGCTGCTCTCCTTACCGCCATGGAGTAGGATGCTCCCTTCTCCGTTGCCAGGATAGGGGGAGAAAGCAGGCCAGCATTAGGAAGTATCCAGACCACTATCTTCACCCAGGTCCTTCCGCCAGTCCATGGGCTCTTCACGCTGGTATTCCAAAGGGTCCAGTGACCCATCCCAATCCTCACCATAACCCAACCCAAGGAAATAAGGATTAGGATCTGATTTAGGGAGCAAGGTCCCTGCTGAAGTCAGAATTGGCGTTGCGCAATGCAGGTCTTGCTCTGTGTCGAAGTTGTCAATGAGGATGGGGTCGACTCAGACCGTGGGCACAGGCGGCATCAGGAGCATCAATGTTGGAATTGTCATCAGGGAAGCTTGAGGGGGTACGACAAATGCTGGTACAAGGGTGCCCTCCACAGCCGCCGACACGGAACCCGAGAGCGCCCCTGCCAACTCTGCAGGGCCTGAAAATGCTCCAGTGGAGTCAGAATGCCCAAATATGAGGCACATAGCCTCAAAGAACTCAGAGTTGGTCAAGGGTCACTCCAGCTCCCGGAAACTTTGGGAGGTGCGCAGGCTCCCAGGACAGAGGTCTGGAGCAACGATGCTCCTTTTCCCTCACCGCGTCAGCCGACGGACGTAGTGAAGTCGAAGAACGTTTATTCTTCTTTGACTTCTTCTTGTGCCTCGACTTACTGGATCATTCAGAGGACTTTGAGTGGGACGATGAAGAATGGGGTCTCCACAACCATTCTTGGAACGAGATCAGGAGCGACGCGGAGCGCAATGCCACAGGTAGCTTTAGGGCCAGCTCCCTTAAAGCTTTTGGATTCATGGCCCAGCACTCTGAACACGACTTCGGGTCGTGGTGGCACTCCAAACACACAAGGTGCAGATCCATCATGCACATCATCGATGACTGGATTCGCAAGGCTTGAATCTAGTCTTGCGTGATAACATCTCAAATCACCAGGAGTAAAAACACTCAAAAAACTTGGACAAAACAGCACTTGGTTGGTGCAGAAAGCAAAGAAACTGACATCAGCGAAACAGGGTGTCACCTACATAGGACTTGCGATGTCATATCCGGCACACACAACAACAACAACAGACGCGGAGCCGACCGACGCCACCTAATGGCAGGCAGGGATACTTCTAGAGAAACATCTCTAGATCCAGACTGACACCTAGGGGAAATTCGAAGGTAAGGAATCTGCAACTTGAAGACTATCAGATTGAGTGAAATATATCTACATGGCCAGAAATAATGGATCCCCCACCTCAAACGTAGTATGGAAAATTGGAGTCCTCTGAGAAGTTATTTCTTAGAAGACCACTCCCTCATTGTGGGTCATACTTGCTTCACACAACTGTGCCTCCTCAAAAAGGATTTTTCCTGGCATCGATCCTAGTTTTCACATCACAGCTGAAACACAGTCTATCAAGCCCATTATGACCAGCATTTATTAGCCACCAACTGAACTTCCACCAAACCCCAGAGACCTCCAATTTGCCTCCCTCACCTTCGAACTAACACCAAGCATCTGCCGAAGCGTCTGTGGATGCTGCTCTTTCTCCTACCTAGCCCCCAAATCCTGGAACAGCCTTCCCCTACACCTCGAGTCAGCACCCTCTCTAGCGGAATTTAGAAAGAGACTCGTGACCTGGCCTGTCGACTGAACGCAGTATCTTAGCGCCTTTAACGATTAACCATGCTCTATAACTTCAGAATGATTAATCAACATTTTTATACAGTCCCAAATAGATTATGCGAATTCCATCTTTGCAACATCACCAAAGAAACGCTTCCAACATCGCAAACTCATCCAGACTACAGTCCACTGGGTAGTTGTAATGACATCAAAATTAGCTCTCATCATTCTGGCACTGAAATCCTTCACAGATGCAGAAAGCAGATTCAGTCTTCCGTGTCTGTCAAGGCACTGACAACTGAACACAAAGCTGTACATTTCAACTTTTTTGCCAAAAGAATTTATTTTCACCAACCTGTGATCTCTCTCAGATTCCCATATCTTTCTTTGCCCTCCATTACCAGGACAAAAACAATCTCCTTCGTGGACTGCACCTTCTTGACTGCCGCTATTAAACTATGAAATTTCCCACTTTCAATCACCACACTACTGAGAGAAATTTACTCAGCTTCAGACAGTTATTGAAAACTTGTTTCTTTATTGACTAAATTCCTTGGGATTTATTTTTTATTTTTTCTACTCTGTCATGTTTTAATGTAATTTGTTTTCTAAGAGTGCCAAGAGTTTTATTGATTGACACTGTTTAAATAATTTAACGCAACACAACATAAAACAGAATATAAAATAAAACAGAATATACCGCCAAATATCCAGCCACCATAGGTGCTGGTTACATTCAGCAGTCAAGTTAAAGAAAATATCCTTTGGGTGCCACTTACCACTTTCAGCGAAGTGAAAACTGGCACTGGCCAAAACGATTATACTCCTGCATCTCAAACTGTTTTTCTAATCTCCTGCGGGTACACTCACATGGTGTTTCCTTGGCATCTTGCTGTCTTCACTGTTAGATTTCGTGTGGATAGCATGGAATGGTAAAAGAAAAGGAGAGTTCTAGGTGTTGAACATTACTACCCAGATGCAGTGGATTGCCAATGGCCAGCCGGTGAGGATAAAGGAGAACTGAGATAAATAGAACACTATTTGCTCACACTTAGCAAACTCCTTGCCGCTCATCAGCTGCTTCACATCTAGTAAAGTGAAAATAATGAGCTACCACAACACACAATGTTGCAATTGCTTTGACACTGTGAAAAAGTAGAAGGAAACAGAACAAATTTTATGTAACTCAATGTTGATTGACTTTGGATCTCATTACAACTAGGATCAGAGTAAACAATAGATAGCAAAAATGTACAGGACCACTTTTTTAAACATTCATCTAGTTTAATTAGATCATCTCTGAAGAATGTATCCTAATGTATGGTAAAAGCTCTGGGCCTTGTCGGTGGTGCTGCCCTTTTGAAGGGACGTGACAAAAACACTAAGCCCCTGATTAATACTTTTTGACGCAAAACTGCGTTAGTGCAGGTTTGCGTCAAAAAGTATACCGCCGGCTAGTGCAATACCTGGATGCCAGCTGGACATCATATTTAAGCTATGACACTAGCCAGCAGTAAGGTCCGGTTAGCATCAAAATACATGACTAACCGGGTAGGAGAGGCGTAGGGAGAACTAGAGGTTGTGCGGGAAAAAATGGCGCTAGTCAGGTTAGAGTAAAAAAATAAATAAAATTACTCTAACCTGACTAGCGTCATTTTTTTGATGCACAACCCCCCTGGACATGATTCCTGTCTTAGTAAAGACAAGAGTCATGCCCCCCCAGCCCAATGCCCAGGAGACTTGTGTCATGGCCATTGGGCACAGTGCCATGTAAGGGGGCCCAAGATAGGCCCCCTATGGCACTTTGAAAAAAACAAATTAAAAATATCTACCTGGACTTACCTGGGATGGGCCCCCCCCCCATCCTTAGGTGTCCTCCAGGTGTGGGTGCGGGTGGGTTTGGATGTCTCTGACCATGGAAATGAGCCCACAGGTCCCCCTAACGCCTGCCTTACCCAGGCATTAAATAATGGTGCTAAGCAGACTTAGCGCCA
Source organism: Pleurodeles waltl (assembly GCF_031143425.1). Lineage (NCBI taxonomy): Eukaryota > Metazoa > Chordata > Amphibia > Caudata > Salamandridae > Pleurodeles > Pleurodeles waltl. The sequence goes on along the minus strand of NC_090447.1, from coordinate 466,214,193 downwards.
TTATTTAAGGCCCTCCTCCTCCGGTGCGTGATTTTTGCACAGGAGGATAAATAAGGCTGAAGGGCCTTTGAGTCATTTTTTTGCCCAGGAACACCTACCTTGCATCTCATTGACGCAAAGTAGGTTTTCATGGTAAAAAATATGACGCTAACTCCATAATTTTGGCGCTAGACGGGTCTAGCACCAAAGTATAAATATGGAGTTAGGTTTGCATTGAATTTGCGAGAAACAAAAATTACGCTAATTTGAAGCAGAGTATAAGTATGGGCTTAAGATCTACAACTGGAAGACCCAATTGGTTTAGGCTTGAAAATTAGCCTTCTTGCTATCATGCCATCACTGAAGGAAAAGATTGATAAACACTGCTCCCAGACAAGGGATCAAGATAGAGGTGCATAAGACACAGGAGGCTGTAACCCTAAATCAGTAAACACAAAGAAATACCCTTCTGTGTAACAATCATAAGGCAAAGTCATTGAAAAAAAAAAGAAAATACATCAGGTGATCCTTGTTGTATTTCAATAAAAATATATATTTTTTTTATGTATTCACATGAACATGCATAGATTCAAAGTAATGCAGCATAAACGGAATACAAATACACAAAACAACCAATTCACAGACATTAGCAAAAAATACAAAGAGTAAAAGGACAAAAAATTATGCGCCAAAACCCTTTTTTGTGGTAGTAGACAGTTAAAGCGAATGCCTTTCAAGTATCGTTTTTGAAAAACTTAAGTCCCAATTCGTAATTGAAAAAGATGAGAATACAATGAATTATTTGAGGGATTCGCTCACATGTCCTTTAAATTAAGGGATATGTCAGGGTAAGTGGCTCTCGAATTTTGGGAAGTTTGATGGTCTCCTTTCAGTCTTTTCAAAATGGCTCTCCATGATCGCTAAATAGCCTCGTAGAAGTGTTGACGAGTTTCAACCACAACTGATTTAAATGGTCTCCTCAGGACAAGGAACTGGATTAGCTTTTAAAAAACAGACAAAAGCATCTCACTCATTATCGAATTAAGCAGGTACCCAGGCCCTGCCACCTTGACTTACCTGAGTGAGACCAGTCTTCCAACCACTCAAGGCCCTGTTGTACCCAAGCTCCTTTGCCTTCCGGCTCCCATCTCCTCTCCGTCTCATGTTCTTTCACTCGGTCTCTTGCCAACGCCATCCACCTCTTTGCTCTGTCTCTCACCCTTTTACATTTCACTTGTTGCCATTCTTTTGCCTTTTGATCTTTCTTGCCCTCATGTTGCCTTTTTACTTGCTTTCACCCTCTTGTTGCCTTTGTGCACTTTTTCACCCTGTTGTTGCTCTCTTCAGCCTTTGTTGCTTTCTTAAATTCTTGAGTCTTCCCAACTCCCACCCTCTCCCCGCACTCCTTCCCTGTTCCTTCCTGCACTCCTGATTAGCCCCACCCACTGCCCCCTGCACTCCGCCCCCTCGCAGGGCTTACTTAGCACAGACCTCCATTAGGTAGATGCCCAGGCCTTGCCTCCTTGACTTACCTGAGATCAGTCCTCCGACCCATCATAGCCCTCTCAGACTCGGCTCCTGCACCTTGAGACTTTAGTCTACTCTCCTGCTTAAGCTCTTATTCGCTCTTCCTCATGCCTGCTCCATCTGCTTCTTTGCTCTGTATCTCACCCTTTCGCCTTTCACTCATTTTCATTCTTTTGCCTTTTTGTTCTCTCACCCTTTTTAGCCTTTTTTCTCTTTTCACCTTCTTGTTGCCTTTTCGCTCATTTTCACTCTCCTGTTGCCTTTTTGTTTTTTCCACCCTTGCACCTTTTTGACCTGAACATCCTTTGTGGCATTTTGCTATTTTTTGCCCCTTTGTTGTTGTTTTTGCTCTCTTCACCCTTTGTGCATTCTTTTCACTGTTGCGTTTTTTTTTTCTCCTGCCTGTGCTCACCTTCTGCGCCCTCTTCCTGGACCCACGCCCCTTCCCTTTTACTCCTCACCTGTTCCTTCCTGCACTCCAGATTAGTTCTGCACCTCTCCCCCTCCCCAGGTCTACTTAGTGGTAGCTGCAGATGTGTTTTGAACGCATCATTGGCATGCGAAAGGCAAGCCCGTCTGCGCCTGAAAAGTGCCCAGCACCATGAACCCTGATCCTTCTGCCCTCCCACTGTACTCTGGGGTGTTCCTAAAATCTCTTAAACCAGGATGCCAGTCTTCAATGTCTGGCAATTCATCAATGTGCAACACAGAAGGAGCTCTCACCTGCACCCACAGTTGCTTCACATGCAATGTCTCAACAACCACACCTTCCTACCAAACTATACACAGTACACCTCATGCTCCCACCTACAAAGCCACATGCAAGACAAATTATCAGCATAATCTCAGCTCAGTAATCACATCACAGGTATTTGGGATATCCTGCACATCAACGCTCATCATGGCCTCTTCCTTACGTAAACACTGCTGACCTCAGAGTCTGCACCCAACATCGAAAAGGCCATCGTGGCAGGATACAAGTTGATACAGAAGGGTTGCCATCACAAACCTGGAGGAGGAATCACTATAATTTTCTAGGCATCCATCAACTGCACCTCACCCACTGAGAACGCAACCCCCAACATAGAGCACCTAGATTCTAAACGTGCAACACACACCCTGACTAGAGCCCTGATCTATCAACGACCAGGTCCACAAACTACCTTCACCGCATAAACTGCAAAATGTGTTGTTCCCGTCACCATCGACTACAAAGAATAGATCCCATTAGGAGATTTCTACCTGGAACACCAACTCCACCACACTCCTTGAAAGCCTAGAAAACCTAGGACTAACACCATGTCACCGGACCCACACACACCTTTGAGCCAATCGCCTCTACCTTTAACAGCACCAAAAGTCACTAAAACCACAATTTTCACTATCACTGATCACACCATTATCCAATTCCAAATTGGCATCCCCTGACAAACAAACCTTGCCACCACATGCCTGGCCAAACGCAGTTGGAGCGGCATCTCTGACCTTGCTGTTTAAGACATTATCAGTGAGATCAGGGTGGTTTAGGCACACGGTGTCGGGCTAGTTTGACTCAGAGTTCAATGAAAGGTTCACAAAATTGGCACCCTGAAACAACATCCAGAACAGAACCCGGAAGCAGGCTAGCTAGTACAATGAAGAACTTCACACAACAAAAAAACAATGCAAACAACTGTAAAGAAGATTAAGACTGAATCACCATAAAAACGACAAGAAAGTCTACAAAGCAGCAGTGAGGAGCTACCTCCAGATGATCTAATATACCAAAAGGGAGACCTAGCACAGCACACAGAAAACATCTCCATCAGCTGCAAAGCGCTCCCAAACATATACGCCTTCACCTCACCAGCTTCCTTCACAAAGCAAATCACCCTCATTTCACCTCACCAGCTTCAATCACAAACCACATCACCCGCCTCACAAGAACTAAGCAATTACCTATCAGAATGTTTCAGTATAACAGGCTCAAAATCCTCTACAACTTCAACCATCAACCAAACCCCAGCACCCTCATCTCCAGCCTACCCGCAAAAACCATGAAAATTCTCAGATTACCTGGAAAACAATCACCATGGAAGAGATAGCAAACATGTGGACCATCGAATGTTTGGCCACCAATGTCCCCACAACACCTTGAATATGGGCACCTAGGTCAATCATCAAAGGCCTCACCTGTGCCCTGAACACATCTATCACCACTGCGATGTTCCTGGATGCTTGCGAACCCACAATGGTTGCTTCTGACCCCAAACCAATAATCTATGGATTCCCTCCAGGCTCAACACTCAGCCCCACCCTCTTCAACATCTACAGGTCCCCACTTGCCAACATAATCAGATCTTACGGACTCAAAATTATATCCTACGTTGATGACGCGCAACTCATCCTCGCCGAGAACACCACCTCTGCTGGAACCAACTTCCCTCTAAGTGTAACTAGCCTCACCAATTTGGATGAGGAATAAATACTTCAAGTTTAACACAGACAAGATGGAAGTCTTGATCTTCGGCAGAGACAACTCCCCCTGGGATGCCTCTTGGCGGGCCTACAGAACTGCAGCTCACTCCAACCTAGTTGAGCAAGCCAGGAATCTCAGTATCACCCTGGACAGCAAACTCATCAAGAGGTCCAAAGTCAACGCAGTATCAGCCGCCTGCTTCCTCATCCTGTGCTTGTTACGTAAGATTTTTAAGTGGCTTGCACAAAAAACCAGACACCATCACCCAACCCCACGTCACCAGTTGACTGGACTATAAAAACCTGCTCTACATGGGAATTAAGGCCTACCTACTTCAAAGACTACAGACCATCCAGAACGACACAGCAAGACTCATCCTGGATCTCCCTTGTTGCACCCTCATCACCCCCTCACCTAAAAATAAACTCCACTAGCTCAAAGTGATTTTTTAATATCATTTTAGGCATACTGCACAGCAGCCACACTGCTATACAGCATGGCTGCAAATTCTTGCCAAAGTCAGCAATGCCCATTCTGTACAGCAGAGCAAACGTTATTGGCAGAACCAATAGTCTCAGAGGAGAGACCTACTGGTTTTGCCAAAGTTTATTAGGCACAACACCACTATGATTCTGAGCCAATCAGTTAATCTATGAAAACATTTCCTATCACATAAAGGAAACAACTATAGCCAGATGTAAGTGAGAATACATTTGGAAGCAGAGAACATGTGTTTTCACAATGATGTTAGGTAACGTCTTGTGTCACAATTTTCATTTTAAAGGAGAAAATGGCTTCTTTGGAGTGTGTGTGGCATAGTAAACCACAGCTAAAATGGCAAGCAGTTCAACAAGGATGAAAGGAGATGACAAAAATAAACATATTGCCTCTCCCATAGGACAGCAATCAACCTGTGGCAATCAGTACTTGGTACATGTTCCAGCCAAAAGAAGAGGAAAGGAAGCAAGCAAGTGCTGGCCAATTAGAATGAAGCAAATAAGAGTGACAATTAAGCCAACGAAAGATATGCAAAGGGTGGGCAGCAGGCCCTTTAGTTTATACAATATCTGTTCCAAGCGAGAGAGCATGACGAGCATGCATTGGCACAGGCGAGACCTCAAGTGTGGTCACAAGGACCAAACAAAAAGCCACAATTGGAACTCTAGTATCATGGAAGTATTAGTGGGTCAGTCAGATGTGGTGTAGGCACAACTGCAATTTTCAGCAACTCATCTAGGAGTTTCTCTACAAACAGGCTCTTTCTATTATCAAAAACACTGCATTTCTGCCAAAAGGGAGGACCATGTACCAATACAGCCCATTCTGCCACAGCAAACCAGAGAAACCACCAGCAGACTTAAAGAAAGCATATGTCAGTCATAACAGGCTTCAGATTACCTGTACACACCAAGCTAATCGGACACACATTTTCAGCAAAATCTTGTTTTTGGTTTGTGGTTAACCCAGCCTTTAAAGTAAAGTGGGTCACATGTGCTAGTCCGAACATTAAGCACTCCAACATTTTAGCGTGCTCATATACCATGGTATCTTGGCTCTTAATCTTGTGAATGAAGTGCAAATAAACACGTTTAATAAATAATCAATTTCCTCCTTACACAAATGTTCCATGATATAATACTGAAATATGTACCAACTGTAACATCGAGTATAAGTAACCTTCACCAACAACTGCCATGACAGTGAAAACTGGCTTACTTGGTTCTCCAGTAACAAGGATATCTCTTGGGATATGTACGTTTGAAAATTACAGAGAAAGGGTTGAGAGTAGAGGATATGAAGTACTAAGCAATGCCCTCTTTAGTGCACCTGCAACATAGACATCAATATTATTTCCCTCTGGGTTCCACAACTTAAAATTTGTCAACCATAATTCTTCCACAGACTTCCCATGTCTTCCCATGCAGACAGTCTCATGGAGATGTCCTTTCATACTTGTCCTAATGTCACTTTCATCCGCAAAGCAAGAGCCATGGTACGATGTTATTAAAAGAACCTTCATGCACATGAACACTTTCCATGCTACTTTGCACTCCGCTGTATATGTAAAAATCTGACCAAAATTAGCTAAACAATCTCAAGGACTACCTTGACGACCACATCAATATGCAAGCTGACTTTCCTATATCCATTGTAAATGATACATATTCATTGTCTGGTTATATCATTAGAACAGAGATGTAAAATGCATTTACCTTTCGTTAACATTTCAATAGCTCGAGAAACATTAAACTGCTCCCCTTTGTGGTAGTATGATATAGCACATACATATTTTCCTTCATCTGCCTTAGTCACATTTTCTATTTGAAGTGTATCGCCAATAGGTTTAATTCCATGGCCGTCAATTTTCAAAGGTTGACATTCCTAAAGAGAAACAGAATTATTTTGTACAATTTCACCAAAGCCATACTATGAAGGCACAGTTGAGTAACAACATGGAGGAAAAAGAAAACGAGAATCAGATGGTGATGTAATAGTCATTCAAGACACAACAAGGCTTCAGCGTGAATGAGTATAAAAACAACTAAGATTTATCATGCATACACCATACTGGAGAAAAATTGCATGTCTCTTTATGGTTAAAAGTTTAATATTTCTATATGTAACCTCATTGCTCTACTTGGTTTATTCAATACATGATCTATTCAAAGTTGAGTGAATCCTGGTGATGTGGTTCATATGGCTATGATTCAGACCAGTAACATCTAGCTAAAAGAAGCCCAGGTGAGGCTATTCAGGTGGGGCAACCTAATGTTAAGTTACAATCATTTTTTCCAAGTGATGAAACTATTTACAATGTAGTGATTTACCCTCCGTAAAACACTGAAGCATTCCCGGTCACCAAAGAGTAAAGCATACAGAAATTGCCTAGTTTTCTTTAATTTGAACAAAAAAAGCCATTTCCCGATTAGAAGTATTAAACCAAGGCTTTCAATCATTTAGAGACGTCTAGCAACAGGAGTTAATATACCTCAGTGAGTTAATGTACCGTTTTGGTGTGTAACCTGTAGCTCAAAAGGTTCGCAATTTGTTTTTCATCGGTTAATGAAAAGGGAATTAGTGAACTAGGTGATAGTGATAGCTGGTAATACAGAGCTTGGACAGAAAGGATTTAAACTACATTTGAAACCTTGTTAGAAATTAGTATTCCCTATTGAATATCACAGTCGATCATAATCCTTGTGACTGTGAAAGCGTAACCTTTGGAGGGCTTGTGGGAGATACAATTTTAAGCAAATATAAGAATACGATTGTAAATGTACTATCCAGTCCTTCAAACAAGACCCTTCACTGCATACATCTACAAGCATTTAGTCATCCAGAAAAGTCCATATATTTTAAGAATATGTTTATTATTCTGTTTAGCACAACAGCAGTTGGGAATGTAAATATGGTTTTAAAAACTATCTAATCTACATTCAAGAATTACACAATTTACAGTTAACAATTCAAATACTGCCGACAGCTTTTACTGCCTGCATACTCAATAGCCACAGAAACTGTTAAAGTGCCTAGAATACCAAAATTCCAATAATTGCACAGTGTCTGCATTCTTTTCAGTAACAAATAGACATTCACAGATCTAGATACAGAATCTTAACCTTTACCTTTAACCACGTAACCTGGGCCTGCTCTGAGGTTGGAAACTCATTAAGACCTGGACATATTATCTTATCGTTGGTATATTCAAACAGCTTTTGCCTGAACATGGCAATAGGATTATAACAAAAGCCTTCCACATTCCTGTAGACAACGAGCGCAACTTGTTTTGTCCAGCAATTTGTTGAATTCCTGTAATAAAATGAAAGAACAAAAATCAAGGTCACTTAAAGAGTTATGTCACTTTAGGAGTTCACTCAAGTCTTTCACGGCTAAGCTTTTGCATATAATCGAAATGTATAGAAAAAGAAACCGTGGGCTGTGAATTTGTCCAGAGGGGACAACACTTACAAGCTTCACAAACATTGTCTCTAAAATCGGATTAGTCATGTAAACATTATCACCGATTTGCTAACCCTGACAACCCAAAATCTAT